>NC_046154.1:26941970-27171970 GCF_011064425.1 Rattus rattus | reverse complement strand
TGCCGTCTGTGGGACCTTGGACTCTTGTCTCTGCTGCGAGGAGGGACTGGAGCTGTCTTTGTGAGTGACTCCAGCACTCAGCCCCATGCTGGGTTGTGTGGCCAGCGACAATGCCCCTTTCTCAGTCTCCACCCACAGGGACAAGAGCCAGGAGCCCCATGTTCCTCATATTCTCTCTCTTCAGCCAGAAGACAGTGGAGAAGAGGTGACAGAACTGGCCCTGCTACACCAGATCCCTCTTCTCTGTGCTTCAGTAAAGAGGGGGAGGGGCTGGTATAACTGAGGACTAAGGCTTTTTTTTTTTTTTTTTTTTTTTTTTTTTTTTTCGGAGCTGGGGACTGAACCCAGGGCCTTGAGCTTCCTAGGCAAGCGCTCTACCACTGAGCTAAATCCCCAACCCCGACTAAGGCTTTTATGCTTCCCAGGGACAGATGCCACAGATACCCTATGGGGACACTGTCAGTCTTATTTTACAGATGGGGAAACTGAGGCACACAAGGGAAATACTCTGCCCAGAGTCATTTGACCTCAAGGGTCTTGGCCTCCAAGCACTCACTGATGGGGGGCGGGGGTGTCTCATCTAACTTTGCAAACTGAAGAGTGAAATCCAGACACGGTCAGCTATGTGAGAGGTAGTGGGCACTCAGATACTGCTCTGCAAACTGCCAAAACGTGGTCTGCTGGGAGCACAGCAGTTTGGGGAAGAGGCCTTGGGGAGCATAGCTCCAGCAGGTAGGGTCTAGCCCTGGGCTAAGATGTGTGCCCCAGACTCAGTCCTGTGAATGGAAAATACACAGCCCAGGCAGCTAGTCTGCCGGCACCTTGGTTCCTGCCTTTCTAAGAATTTGTACATTTTCCCATAGCTCAGTGTCACCATGTTATCTATGTGGCGTCTTTGGCCCTGTAATCAGGAGTGAGTTGTGGCCTCCCCTCAGCGGCTCACTGGGGTCTATTGACTCACCTGCTCTCATTATTTAGCTAGTAATTCTTCCCATGGGCTTCCATTGATTTCCAGAAAGAAGTATTTCGCCATGTAACGAGATCCTGCCTCGGGTGAATGAAAGTCATGTTAGCACCTCTCTCTCTCTCTCTCTCTCTCTCTCCCCTCTCTTTCTCTCTCCGATTTAATTATAAAAACAGCATCACTTCAATACCAGGAACACTTGTGTGCGATCCTATGGATGGTGGCTTTGTGTCTTGCCTTTAAGCAAGCCTTACCTCATGTGCGTGAGCATGTATGTGTGTGTGTGTATGTTTGTGTACTCTGCACATGAAGGTTAGAGGTCAGCTTCAGGACCTCTCATTAAATCTGAAACTCCCCGGATAAGCTAGACTGGTTGGTCAACAAGTCCCAGGGACCATCCGGTCTCCACCTCTACAGTACTAGGATTGCAGGGAGACAGCACACAATCCAAGGATCTCGAACCTGGCTGGAATGAAACGTTCTGCAGGGCTCTGCCCAGAATAACCAAAGTGTTATGGCTCTCGTAGAGGAAGCAGGGTTGGGCAGGCAGCTGATCTCTCCAGCTACCACTGCCTCTACCATTGCTGCCCCCTGCTATGACAGCAGTAGCATCTATGGTGGCAGGCAGACAGAAGCGGTACCTGGAGCCACTAAGCGAGTGGCTGGATGTGGTGGCAACCAGCAGCAAAGGGCATCCGGTAACCACAATGGCAAGCTGCAGCGAGAGAGAGCTCCAGCCCGGCCTGCTGGGCAGAGCCAAGGTCCAGCGACGAATGCTTCCCCAGAGTGTTACAGCTCAATAAAACAGCCACCCTCAGATGACTCTCAGGGAAATAACTCACCCACTTTATTCCATGCGGACAGGGACCTTATAAACATGTTGGGGGTAGGGTGGGATCCAGGAATAGATGCTTCCCATTGGCTCAGTCTGAGATGTTAGGGATGCTCTATTTGCATAGGGGAAAGAATTCAGGTGTTGTCCCTGTGTGACTGGCTGTCATGGCCCTCTCAGTGGGGTATTGTGATTACGTGTTTCAGACAGGTAGACCCTGGCTGGGAGCTGGTTCCAAAGCCTGTTGCTCTCATTATGAGAATTCCTGGGGTTTTTGAACCTGCTTCAACCTTACCAGGTCTTCTTTATGGTGGCATGGTCCACTTGCCCCACAGAAGGTGAAGCTGTCTCCTCCAGGCCACAAGGACAGGGAGTGCAATGCCCCTGTGGCAGCTGAGAGGGTGTGTTGATTCAAAAATGGGTAGGTGGGCCTTGCAGGTAGAGGCTCCAGGGGACTCAAGGAACCTGGGGATCAGGAGAGAAAGCAGAGGAACTGTGCCACATGTCAGGAGAAATTTGATTTCTCATTTGTTTGTTTGTTGTTGTTTTTTAGACAGTGTTTCTCTGAGTAGCCCTGGCTATCCTGGAACTCACTAAGCAGACTAGGCTGGTCTCAGACTCACAGAGATCCATCTGCCTCTGCTTCCTGTGTGCTGAGATTAAAGGCGTGTACCACCATGTCCAGCTGGAGAAGTCAGATTTCAGTCTTTGGGACCCTGGGGTGTTCTGAGAAATGTTACCAAGGGAAGTTCGAGTAGATTTTTGGTGGTGTCCTGTTCTCAGCCTCATCTGGATATGCTGAGGGGAGGAAGGAGTTTCAGAAACATGGAGAGGGAAGTGATGGGCAGGAGAGACTCTGGAGCTGAGAACACAGCCTTAGCAATCCAGGAAGACTGTCTGGAGGTGGCCTCTTCTAGAGGGCTGGGAGGGATGGAAGGGGCAAGTGACTGTGACTTCCTGTCTAGAGTCAGATCAGAGCAATGAGTAGGACCTCAGGAGCCCAGTTTCTGGGAAGCCATGGTGAGTGAATCTGGGCACTTCCTTTCCCAGGTGGATGAAGCTCTTCCCTCCAACCTGGTCTCTTGACTGTCCCCTATCCTGGTTACTTTCACGTCAACTTGACATAAGCTAGAGTCCTTTGGAAATAGGGACTTTCAACTGAGAAAATGCCTCTAAAGACTTGCCTGTAGTTAAGTCTCTGGGGGATCTTCTTGATTAATGATTGATGTGGGTTGGCCCAGAACACTGTGGTTGATGTCACCCTGGGCATGTGGTTCTGGGTTGTGTAAGAAGGCAGGCTGAGCAAGCCAGGGAGAGCAAACCTAGGAGAACAAGCCCAGGAGAGCAAGCCAGGGAGAGCAAGCCAGGGAGAGCAAACCTAGGAGAACAAGCCCAGGAGAGCAAGCCAGGGAGAGCAAGCCAGTAAGCGGCGTTCCTCCATGACCTCCATTTCTTCAGTTCCTGCCCTGGCTTCTCTTCATGAACCACAGCTTTAAGCTGAAGTGAACCCTCTCTTCTCCAAGTTGCTTTAGATCGTGCTCTTTGCCCCGGCAACAGAAAAGTAACTAAGACACTTCCCAAGCCCTGCCCCTGGACTCCTGAACATTCATCCAGATCGAAAGTCCCTCAGCCCTCCCTGTCTCTAAGGAACAAGGTAGAGAGGAGACCCAGAGAGGGAGACTGATTTCCAAGGTCACACAGCAACCATAGGTAGAGTTGCAGAGTACAGGGTACAGGGCCTTGCAGCCCACTCTGGGCCACTGCTGACACACTGGACAGCGCTCGAGCCATGCCTTCCCTCTGCGATCTGCTGACTGAGGACTAACAGTTCCATCATGTCCAGAGTCAAGAGCTCAGGAGCCCTCGTGTCCACGGTGACTTTTAGAATGGAGAAGTTGACAAATGGAGCCTCTCCATCCCCGGGGGATTATAGATTTCCTTTCTCCCTCTTCCTGTTGGCCCTTCATTTTTCACAGGCTTCTGTCACACAGCCTTTCCCAGCAGCCATGTTCCTCGAAGGCTCCGTTCCTGCTGCAGACTGGACCCTCGAGGCTGCAGGACATTCAGCCCCTCCACTACCCCCCCTTCCAGGCCTACCCTAAGCTTCTTTGTGCAGGCAACAGGAGAATATTCAGGAAGAAGCAGGAGGAAGTCACAGGGGCGTCTCAAGTTTCTTAGCATCTTGTTTACAAAGCTACCACATGGTAGGTTCCTATAGAGCAGCTTTGTTTAGCTCGACATGTCATGTGACCCCATATTCCATGGTGTGGTCCCCCCAACCTGTGGGGACATACCCTGAGCCCTAAACCAGGACACACCCCAGGGCTCCTGAACCTGCAGCTAATCGGTCTCCTATCTACTGTTTCCCCATGTACATTCAGATCTACGATCAGCCAAATTTGTCAACTAGGCCATGAATTGAACTCTAATGACAGTGTCGGTCAATGCCTCTCTCTCTTAAAAGATCTTGCTGGTTCTTTGACTTTCTAAATGGCACCACCAGCAGTGGTTGAAGCGTTCAAACACATGAACCTCTGGAAGACATTTTACTTTCAAACCACTGTAGGAGTGATCTCTCTGTCTAAGTCAGTCAGATCCCCTAATCTCACCTTCTTCAGGAGCAGTCTCTCAAGGCAGGGAGGGGGCCGATCTTGGATGGGGAGGAGGGGATCTGTGGTTTTCATTGGCTAACTTGCAGATGGAGTAGGTTTCTCCATGTAAAAGCAAATCTTCCGAAAATAATTACCAATCTCGGTTCCTGGTCTGTAAAGGGCTGCCACTACTCTGAGTAGTTAAATCAAAATATTCCAGAGAATGCTGTATTCAGTGGGCTATCTTTACTCTCCCACCCTGCAGATCTCGTGTGGCATTTTGCTCTTCCCTTCCCTTTCCATGGAGAGATGTTCTTTGTGGTGTCTGTGCAGCAATGCAAAGACAGCGGCAGGATTGCCGTGTGAGGGCTGTTACTAAGTGACAGAAGGGTTCCTTCCACCCAAGCCCTGTGATGGCCACTAATTGGCTAGGAGGAAGGTAGCATATACCTTGGGGACACACTGGAGAAAAGAAGAATTCACATTTCGGGTGGATGGACAAGATTCCCATGAGATTTCATGACTCTATTTAAAGCAGGGCATACAAGGAGACTCAGTAGTTACTTATATGGAATACTTTAATGGAAGTTCTCCGTGCAATCCTTTTGGTCTGTGGTTGAGTATGGATCAGTAAACCCAGAAATGATGTAAACCCAGAAACGGCCAAATCTTACTGACTGTAAATACAAGTGTTTCCACGTTAAACTCTCATTCCTTTTGTTCATTTGTTTTGTTCTTTTTTGAGGCATGGTTTTCCTATGTAGAGAGCTCTGGCCTTGGGCTGGTAGACATCCACCTGCCTCTGCCTCCTGTGTGTTAGCATTAAAGGCATGTGCCACTACAGCAGTCCACAATAACACCATCATTCCAACCAGCCACCTCTCGAGGGCTCAGCCCCCGTGTGTGTCCAGAAGCCACCAAGAAGAACAACTCAGGGCTAATGGTGCCCCAGCATCCCTTCCGTTCTGAGGGTCTGGGATTTTATATCAGGACAGGACTGGCTTTTGCAGGTAGCGGAAGTGGACTGCCAACATCACACCTTGACTGTGAACACGAACTCTTGGCAGCCTCTGCAGCCTAGGTTTAATTCCTGGCCCCACCCCTTGTTGCTCTCATGCCTCGGACAAGTGACTTCCCGGTTTGTGGAAGGACAACTAAGATTCCGCCCTTAAAGCGCTGGCCATTCTGCTCTGCCTTGCTCAGCTATGGCTGCTGTGATCACAGATTCTGCTCCTGTCTCCTGCACAGACCTGATTCATCCTGTGACTGCCTGTCCTGGCTGTCCTCCTCTGTAGGCGGCTGGTGCTTCCTGGCCTGATGATCGGCTGGGCAGCAGTTGCCCTGGGTGAGGCTGTTCTGCAAGGAAGGGCTCCCAGAACATACAGCCTGGCCAGGTCCTGAGCAGACCCCTGTCACAGTCCTTCATGCCTTGTTCCAGAGAGGTTGGGGAGGAGGGGGGACCTCCAATGTCACTTGCCAAGGGTGTGAATTCAGTGATCTGGACATCAGCGACCTGGCATGTGGGTGATACTCGAAGGGACTTCCGGTTGAACCAGGAAACACCCCGCCCCTGGGGGGGGGGTGACCTGGTTACCACCAGGAGGAGTTCCTATGACCTCTGGACTCCTCTGAAGCACATGCATAAAGGCTCCTCATAGGCAAGCGCACACCTGCTCTCCCACTTGCACGGTGCCCACTGACTCCCACTCCACAGAGCTGAGAGAAAACCTAGGCATCTTTCCCACTCCACGGCTCCCAGGAAGCTACAAAGCAAAGAGCTACCAAGACAGGGTCCTGTATGTTTGGATATGATGTAAATATTTACATTGCCCAAATTAATGCCCGAATCAACAATGCAGGAGGTGCAGACCACTGATACAAGGTGTGGGGAAACTCCTGCCCCAGTAATATCGAGAAGGAAACCACATGGAGAAGTGGGGCTCAGGGAATGGCTTGAAAGGAGACTTTTTCTCAAGCAGAGGGAAAGAGGCCTGGGGGAGGGGAGGTGCAGGAAGGAGTTTGGGGTGGAGGAGAGCAGCACCATCACTACCCCAGAAGGACCGTGGTGGCCTTTGGAACTGGGAACCTGAAGTCAGGTGTGAAGTCTACACCCCTGGGCATAGAGACTCAGTTTTGCCAGTGCTCCCTGCCGAGGACATGGGGTGCTGCTGCTGAGGGTCCTGGCGGGGCACAGAAGAGAGCAAATGTTGGCGGGTGGTCACTGCTGGGTTTCAAAGCAGAGCATCCTGAGCTTGAGACAGAACCCAAGGTACCATTGTCATTGCTCCTGTGACTGTGGTGACCACACATTCGGGGGAAGGGTCTTCCATGCTCAACATGATCAGCATCCTGCCAATGCTGTCTGACCACACCTGTTGTGCCGGTGTCCCCGTTGCCACTGTCATGGTCACTGTCATGCTTCTCAACCGTTAGAGAACATCACCTGTGCTTGGCTTTCAGGGTCCATATCCTCCCTGTTACCAGTGGGGAAGCTGCAGCACAGAGAGGGTCAGACACCCATCCTGTGACACAGAGCAAGCCAGTGGGAGAGGCGGGCTCAAACCCTTGGGTGCCTAGCTTAGAGGCTGTAGGAGCTTAGATTGGAGGTGTCCCCAGAGGGTTGTACTGGAGCTTCCAGAAGGTGACTGGACCACACAGCCTGTGGCTACCTTGATGGATGAATCCACAAATGGAGCTAGGCTTTCACAGTACCGGCTACCGTTAGAGGCAAAGGAATGCAGGAAGAAGCTACAGGGGGCGGGCCATGGGACCTGTAACTTTGACGGTTATACCAGGTCCCCACTCCCCTCTGTCTGCTGCTTACCTGAGGCAAGCTACTTTGTGCTCCTACATGCTTTCTGCTGGGACACCTTGCTGTCTTATACACGGCCCAACAGCCACGGGACCAGGACCAAAATCTCCACAAGGAACCAAAATCAACCTCTTTTCCTGGTAAATAGCTCCCTCTGGCATTTTGTTACAGCCAAAGCAAATGGCTGCAGAGGCAGAGTCTCCGCCCATCACTCACAAAACAGCTGAGGGCAGACTGACGCACTGACCTTCCACCCACACAGCCTCAGGGAGACAACCAGAAGCTAAAGGCCTACTACGTGCCCCCATAAATCCCTGTGGATACACAAATCCTGCAGCCCCCTGGTGTGTATTACCTCCTTGGAGGGGGATCCTGAGGGTCAAAATGGGCGAGGCCACACTGCATGTTGCTGGGGTTACTGATGGTTGTCGTGGGGTCAAAACAAAGTGACCCAGGACCTCCGTGTTTGGGGAACCTGGAACAGCAGAAAAGGGTCCACCAGTGATGGAGGAGAGACTGAGTGGGGAGACTGGGTAGCAAAGGTTGTGCTGGCTTCTCTGGATCATGGAGGACCTGGATGAGTGAGTACTCTGCCACGTCCAGTCTGGTCCCTGCCTGCCCACTGACTCCTGAAACACAGAGAAATTTCCAGAGGACGAATGACCCCGAGCTCTGCCAGCATCCATCCCCCCTGCATCAAAGCAAGCAGCAAGCCCCAGGCTCCCGTTGGAATTCTCACCCTCTCCATCAAGGTAAGCGAGCCCCGTGCTCCTCGTGAAACGGTTTTGTTGCTACCTTGATCTCATTCGTTTGGTGGAGAAATGAGTTCTGTCAAACTCTTTGACGCAGACTGTCAGAGCAAAGCGTTTGGGGAGACGGATCTCTCACTCTGATGGCAAAACGCATTTGTAACGAGCCTTTAATCCAGTTTTCCCCGCAAAAGCGGGAGCTGACATTTGGAAAAGCATTTGCCCCAACATTCCTCTCTGGTTTCCCCCTCTGCCCCTCTCCCAACATCCCCTCCCCACTTTGGTCCCTTATAAAAGACCACGGTGGAGATTGGCGCAGGCACAACTACAGCTACAGCGATCGATCGTTCTCTGGTTTCTCGAGATAATCTCAGGGGAACATAAGAGAACTCCAGCCGTGTAGCTCAGTGTCTGGGGAAGGGAGAGGACTCTGGGCACCTGCACCCAAACAGCCTGGCTTCTTGTGCCTGCCCTTTCCCCACACCGTTCCACCCGCTTACATCTCAGCTCAGCACTTTACAGTCTGCAGTCTGGTCTTTCACCTTCACATGAAACAACCTATTATCAACATCCTGGTACCTGGATTCACTGCCTTGCTCAGCTCACAGGATGTTTGCAAGCTGCAAAGATCCATGAGACAGAGCCCTCTCTGTGGATTCAGAGCCCAGTACTCAGACAAACGGTTTCGACACGAGCAAAGGCATTGGTTGGTGTTTGCGCGAGGCACGTCGTTACTACTTCCTGACTTGGGATGTGCTGAGCAGCGTGAACAGAGGAGCAAAGAAATATCAACGGCATAAGTGCTCCCTGAGAACCACCGATCGGCAGTGGCTGTCCAGCCTGGCCACATGCTCAAGAATGTCGACAAAGCTCTTTCTATTCCTGCTTTAGTATCCTGGCCAGTGTTGGCTTTTACTCCGCAGCCTGTTGCCTCATGGTTGCAAGACGGCTGCTGCTTTTCCGAGCATCACACCTCACATCTAAGTTGAGAAGAAAGCTGTGGATAAAACTGAAAAAAAAAAATTTTTTTCCCCAGAAACACTTCCACCATCCAAAGATTTCTTCTCATGCCCTTTGGCTGTTGAGGTCGTGAGCCCATCCCTAAGTTCCTCTCACCTTGTAGATGTCTGCTGCTTCTGTGAGTGGAGTGGGGAAGGGGCAGTCATGACTACCTTTCCTTGGTGTTGGCTGATGAGTGGTCCCAAGAATGTGGCTATGGGAGCCAAGTCTAGGACCTGGGACTAGAGATTTGCACACTGAAAGTCTGCCCTGCCCACCAGCTGGGGCATGGCTGTCCCTTATAGGATCGTGACATGAGACTAACTGAACAGCATCTAACATGAATCTGTGAAGGTGATCTTGGGTCCTGCGCAGGTCTTAGTGCATGGGCTGTTCACACTACTAGCACAGACATTGTGTGCATCTGTGAAATGGGCCCATGGCTCCCACACTGCCCAGCTCTAAGTAACATGGAGGGATTAGGAGCTCAGGAGAATGTGCAGTTCCTTCTCTCAGGAGCCCTGGCTGCATGAGCGTACTGTCTCCTACTTCTAGGGGGCAAAGGGATACTTTCACCCCTGCTTTAAAGAGGCTCAGGGGAAGTAAGCCCGAGTCCAGAACTCTGTCCCTCTGCAGGGCCCTGGCTGGAGCTGCTCAGGTAGGTGAGCGGGGAGTCATTCCTTATCCCAGGACAGTCATGTAGGTCCAAGCTGGTGGCTGGGATGGCTTCTCTCTGCCTAGTTCTCGGTCTCTCCCAGAACTCCAGGGCCCAGGACCTGCCTGTGTTGTGGGGAGAGTCTCCCCCACTCTACCTGCCCCTTCTCTCCCAAGTCAGCAAATGAACACACGTGGCCCTGTCGGTGACGCCAGATTCTTGGCAGCTTCTGCTCTTTGGGGAAATAAGGCATACTGTATACATTTGACAGACAATAGGCATATGCTGATGAGAGTAATCTGCTGATATTTATAGACACATTACAGTAGGCAAAGCCTGCTTCCCATAGCCACCCCCTGCCACACACACACAGCAGGCACTGTAAGCCTGGCACTCACCGTGGCCAGCCCTGCCAGGCCCTCAACCTCCCCTTGCTGGTGCCCTGATGTATCTGTGCTGCCCTGCCTCACCGCCTGCCTTTCAGGTGTGACTCAGTATTGTCCTTAGAAGTGGAGGGGGAAGGGAAGTTAAGAGAGATCCTGCAGACATCTTTTAGATGGAGAAACTGAGATTGATTGATTGATTGATTGATTGATTGATTGATTCATCTAACCAATCACTCGCCCATAGCCCCCGTGTGCCAGGCTCTGTCCCCACACCCCACCCCTGCCCCCAGAAGCTGGGGATGTGGCAGGTGTGTTGTGGCAGGATGGGTAAAAGGGAAGTAAGGTATCAGCAACCCAGTCTGTTATTGCCAGTGCAGGGTGCCTAGCACAGGCCCCCAGCGGCTGAGGGAGAGGGAGGGGCTTTCTAAGCTGACCTATGCCACTCTTCTGTAGCTTCCTATTCGGTGAGCAGAGCCTCCTGTGGCTCTGTAAAAGCTCCCCAGGACACCCACATCCTTGACTTCCTCAAAGCTCTGCCTCTTTCTGCTACTTCCTGTCTTCCGGTTTAAAGACCACAGGATATCATCAGTATGACGGTGACGAGAGGATGTGTCAGGAGTTCCCTGGAAGGGGAGGAGCCTGGGGAGGCAGAATCTGGGGGGGGTCCAACCAAGTTCTAGCTCTCCTAAGACCCACACAGGAGAGCCACTATGCTACCCATGGCCCAGAACACGGGCTTGGGTTTTCCTTTTCCTTGCTGTAACATCCTGTGGTGGTTGAGCCTCTCTGAGCTCAGACCCTCAGGTAAGGATTGCCGCTAGTCAAGAGGTAGGACCAGAATTACATGTGCGGTGTAAGGAGAGGGGGCTGCTGCTGTTTTTTAATGACCATGTGCCCTGGAAGGGGTGCTTCTCCTGCACCCTGGGGCGCTGCTCACCTCTCACAGGTGGAACTCAGTCCAGGAGAAGTCAGGAACTGAAGCATGTAGTTTTCAAAAGACAGTCCTCACTATGGCCAGGCACTAGCACCGGTGGTCTCACCAACCCCCATGGGAAGCCCCAAGCGGCTGTCTACCCTGGTTCCCACAGCCAGCTAGCTGCCAAGCTGCTCACACTTCCCAGGCCACCCGCCCCCTGTGGCTAGGCTGCAGAAAGATCCCCTTAGCCCCGTAAAATGATAATTAACACTAGAGACCTGTAATAACCAGCCAGATTTATAACGGTAAATCTCCAACCCCAAAATGCTTGCACAGAGAACACAAAACCCAATACGAGCTGCACACCTAGGTTTGGCAAATGTACCCTGTGCTGCTTATTGCCCATCTATGAAGACTCTTGCTGTTTGCAGCTTCTCCAGACCATGTGGGTCAGCTCCATCTTCTTCTTCTGGTTCCGTCTTGTCTCTCTCTGTCTCCATCTCATCTCCCTCCAGTCTCTCCCCTCCCTCCCTCTGCCTCCCCCTCCTCCTCTCCCTCTCCCAGCCCCCTCTCTCCCTCTTTCCCCTCCCTAAAACTTTCCAGCTCCGCCCCCTCCTTCCACTGCCCAATCACAGGCTCTAGCCTTATCCGACCAATTAAGATTTCACCTGACCCCACCTCTGTAAAATGAATGCAAGAATTCTGACCACACCTCTGAGTGTGGAGGTGTGATCAGGTGAGTCAGCTGGAGTGGGAGGGGTTGGAGAGGTGGAAGGGTAGGGGTTGAGGGGATGGGAGTGTGAGGGGTAGGGGGGACTGCGCTTGTGTGGCACTTCCTGGGTCACTCAGACAGGAACTGCAATGAGTCTCTTTACTGAGGCTGCTACTCCTGAGTTGTGTGGCCTTGACTGTCTGAAAGAATGAGGGAGAGCAGACAGAGACCACACTGCTTCCTAGGGCTGCAGAAATATTGTAGGCCTGTGTGTGAGGTGCTTAATGTGAGAGCCCAGCCAGAGCCAGCATTTACTAGTTCCATCTGAGTAGGTGCAGGGCAGAGGGGACCATGAAGCTGCCTTTCCACCATCACCACCACCACCATCACCACTACCACCATCACTACCACCATCACCACCACCATCACCACCACCACCACCACCATCACCACCACCACCACCACCACCATCACCACCACCATCACCACCACCACCACCACCACCACCATCATCACCACCACCACCATCACCACCACCACCATCACCACCACCATCGCCATCACCACCACCACCATCACCACCACCACCATCACCATCACCACCACCACCACCACCATCAGCACCGCCACCACCATCACCACCACCATCACCATCACTACTAACACCATCACCACCACCATCAGCACCACCACCATCAGCACCACCACCATCACCATCACCACCACTCACCACCATCACCACCACCACCACCACCACCATCATCAGCACCACCACCATCACCACCACCACCATCACCACATGCATACACGCACAAGCGCACACGCACGCGCGCGCGCACACACACACACACACAGGCACACGCACACATGAGCACACACACACACATACACACACACACATACACACACACGCGCACACACGCACACACACACACACCCTCACCCATCCCTCCAGCTCCCTACCCATTAGCAACTTCTTTTGTCCCAAAGTGCTGTGTGTTATTCTGCTACATGTGAAGAGCCCCAGACCAAACAAGGAAACACATCAACTCAGAAAAATATTTTTTTTTGAAAATGCTTTTTCCAAACATAATGTGTCTCTGACAGGTTCAGAGAGGTCTCATCAAATAAAAGGTGCTAGGCTTCTGCAAACCTGGTTGGAAATGAGACCCTGGGTTTGTGCACTTGTATGACAGGTGACAATTAGCTGCCGCCTGCACTGTCACTGGATGCAGACATGTCACTAAGAAGTCATGAAGATGCTCGTGTGGGAGTGGGGCTTGTCAGCTGGCCTTGGCTCCGCTGAGGGCAGATGCTCCGGTGTCACTCTGTCCTGTGCTCTCTGCTGGGACGTCAAGGGCTTCACAGATGACATGGGGATATCACAGCCCTATTGTCTTAGCCTCAGCCTGGCCCCACAGAGGCCGTGCCCACCCACACCATGTTTCTCAGAGTAGGAAACTAAAGCTCAAAAGAGGGTCACATTCAAAGCCACACGACTGAAAAAAGGACCAGAGGGAGCTCTGACCTCTGACCTCCCTGGCTCAGCACCAAGCTTCCCTGCCCAGCCCCCCTCCTGCAAGGAGTTCACCTGTGCTTCAGGTCTCCTTCAGCTCCTCTCAAGAGGCCATTTGCAGGCTAAAAAAATATGTTGGTTATAAAGGCTCTTACAATAGCGCCTGGCACTCAGTAAGTCCTTAGATGCTTAGCTATCCTGCTTATTAATTATAACCAATATTAATGATAGCATTAATGCTATTAAGAAAACGTAGTCCTTTCAGCCCCGGAGCCTGTAGCTCTTCCTACATTAATCATGTCTACAAATCCTGAGCAGGGCAGATGAAAACCTGCCTCAGGCAAATGTGGAGCTGCAAAAACAGAGAAACTGCAGAGTCCAAGGAGACAGAGCCGCTACCAAAGAATGGCAGCCATTCGTCCACAGGGACGTTAGGGGCAGAGAGCCAGGGAGCAATGAGTTCTGCTCCAAATGAAGTCAGGAGAGGAGCACACTAGAGGCAGCTGAATCGGCACTGTGCTGTTTGAGGAGGAACTATGCGTTCCAGTGGAGACGTTTGGAAGCTTGCGTGGGTTAGTTTTCCAGCGCTGTATGGAACACCCGAGATGAAGAAAGGTTATGTGGACTCAGTTTCAGAAGTTTCAGTCTGTGATTGAGTGGCCTTGTTGCCTTTGGGCATTTTTGGGGTGGAGAGGTGTCCTTGAGGGGATGGAGTATGTGGCAGAGGAGACAGTTGAGAAGAGAGGGGGAGGGACTGGGACCGAACCTCCTTCAAGGGCATGCACCCAGTTACCTACGTTCATCCTCCTGGAGGACTCATTTCCTCAAGTTTCCATCATGTCAAAGTGACTGAGGGCCAGCACACGACATGGAGTGTGTGTGGCAGTAGGCAGCACATGATCATGATATATATATATATATATATATATATATATATATATATATACAGCATTTGATCATTGTGTGTGTGTGTGTGTGTGTGTGTGTATTATGGCACATGACCATGGTATGGGGGGGCTGGAGTACACATGACCATGGTGTATGTGTGGGGGGAGGCAACACATGACCATGGTGTGTGTGTGTGTGTGTGTGTGTGTGTGTGTGTGTGTGTGTGTGTGGCAGCACATCACCATGGTGTGTGTTAAGGGGACAGCACATGACCATGGTGTATGTGGCAGGGCAGCACATGACCATGGTATGTTTGTGGGGGGGTAGCACATGACCATGGTGTGTGTGGGGAGGGACAGTACATGACCATGGTGTGTGTGGGGCTGGGTAGCACATGACCATGTTGTGTGTGGGGAGGGACAGCACATGACCATGGTGTGTGTGGGGAGGGACAGCACATGACCATGGTGTGAGTGTAGGGGGGCAGAACATGACCATGGTGTGTGTGGCGCTGGGCAGCAGTAAGATTGGGCACCATAATACTCTTGAGGTTATTTTTAAAAGCCAGAAGAAAGACACAGAACTCACAGGGGAGGAAGGAACCGGAGCGACAGTGGGGAACAGGGAGACAGGGACTCGAGGGCTAGCCATGGGAAACGAGCCCCACCAGCAAGATCATCAAAACTAATGGGGGAATGTAAACAGACAACACAGGCGAGATCCCAGGAGACCAAATGGAAAGAAAGATCACAGTTAACACATTCTCCAGGCTGTGTGGCTCAGAGGGAGGGAGAGGCATTTATTCGCTAGGCTGGTGGGTGACGGGTGGGTGGCCGGTGATTTTCCTGGGGATCAATGAAAGAAGAGAATAGAAGTGAAAATTCCCAATGCAGCAGGGAGAGAGGAGGGAACATTCTGTACAATATGAATTCTGCACACTCGTGCATGCGCGCACGCACACACACACACACATGCGCATGTGTGCACATACACATTCAGGTGTGCCTGTATACACATGCACACATACATGTACACATACCCACGTCCATCCACAAATACACATGCGCATATGCAATACACTATAGTATGTAGTAGTAAATATTAAAAGAAGAAAATGCTTCATCACACGATATTGCTGGCTCCTGTGGGCCACACGGCATCTGCGAGGTATTTTCATCTTAATCAAAAAAGTATCTCAACCGACTCGCCAAGTTTCCAATGTCCATCCCAAGCTGTTTGCGGCCACTCTCTGGGCCCTGCAGCGGCCGCCCTCTTGCTGTGAACTCTGCTCACATTCCCAGCAGCCGCCCCCAGTAGTGATAGTTACAACTCCCAGTAACCCATTAAAATCTAAACTCAATAAGCTTGTAATCTATCAGTCAGATTTATATCAGTAGATCCTCACCCCACAGAACAACCACACACTAAACTCTGAACCAATTAATATTAATACAAACTGCCCACCTACATAAGACAAATTGCCCTATAAAAATCCATCCCTTACGAAATATCCATAACTACCTGTGGCCATTCAAGGCCACACAGATCTGGGTCGTCCTTCTCCTCCTCCATCTTGGTTCTTCCTTTCCTTTCTCCTCTTTCCAAAACTCTGTGCTCACCTTACCTTTTCACTGCCCAATCACAGGCCTTGCCTTATCTTGGGCCTGCATACAGACAGCAGTCCACAATAGTACACACGTGCATATTCTTACACGCACGGCACACCCACATGCATGAACGTGCACACACACATACACACCCACTAGCGCACTTTAAAAGAACTGTCCTTGCAACCCAAAGCACTGTTGGTTTTTAATCAAATCTCAATGAAGACTGGGGAGCCAGGTGCCTGCTAGTTCAGAGAAGCAGAGAAAACGCCCAGCTCACCTTCCTGAGCAGCAGGCATCCCAAAAGGAAAGCTCTCCTCTATGCCTTCTCATTTTCTTAACCCTCAAGCTGAGTGTCCCTCCTTTCTACTTCCTGCGTGTCTCTCCATCTGTTCTCCTAACTTCCTCTTACTGTCTGTGTCTTTTTCCTATGTTCACTCCCTGTCAGTGAACGTGCTTCGGCTGCTGACCTAGGGCTGACTTCATTTAATCCTGTTTCCAGTATTCGTGCAGAAAGCTCTCGGATTAAAGGTGAGTTCTAGGGCTGAGCCACCCTACAAGTAGAAACAGGTTTTTCCAGGAAACAGCATGGTCTCGGGGTTCACAGTGTGATCAATTACCCTGCAGAGAAGCACAGTATGAGAAGACAGAATCCAGCCGGCTGTCTCCCCTGTGCGGCTGTGGATGAATAGCTTGCCAACGCCACCCACCACTCTGCCTCAGTTTCTCCATCTATGAACTGGGATTGTTTGATCACATGACTTCAGGCTGCCCCATGTAGATGCTGTCAGGGGTGTTACCTGCAGTAAGCGCCATCTGAGAGCCTGATCTTCTCACACTCACCAAGGTGGCCATGGGATCCTCAGTGTAGCCAGCCATTGCGATGCGCCATGCTCGGCCTGCTAAGTCCAGAGCAGGGCCCCCAAATGAAACCTCCACTCAGCTTTCCTCAGGTCGGTTTCTGTTTACCAGGAAAGCCACCGCCGCTTCCCTTATGGAACCCCAGCAGTCAGCTACCTGGGACAAGGGCATCTAGTTCTGGATTAACCCAAACAGCCCACAACATGTCACAGTCATCATGCTAGCCACCAGGCTGCTCTGGCCTGCCTGCCTCCTCCCACCAGTACCTTCCCAATAAAACTGGCCTCTGGCTGCTTTCCTCAACTCTGAGTCAGCCCAGCACTTTGCTTCCCCAAATAAACTAGACCATAGAGTGGTCTAGTTCAGAGACCTTACTGTGCCTTGCTTACCCAGCCTTCCCAACAGTGAGTGACAGAGGCCACTGCTCTCTCATTGTGTGGAAGAAAACAAGATTGGAGGGCCAGAGAGCTAGAAAGAGGTACAGTGGCGAATGAGAAAATAGCATCTCTGGGTCTTGCTTCACTCCCTGTAACTTTGCAAGAATGTTCACACTGAGCCCCTCCCCAGTAGAGCACAGCTCTGAGAAGCCTGGTGGGCTCAGGACAGGGGCAGGTTTTACATTAGTGCAATGGAGACCACCCGACTTCCGGCTTCATTGTTCCTAATACTAGTGTGCTCTGACATATTTTACATCTTCTCTCACGATCTGTGTCTCCAGTACAGGGCCACCTTCCTTACTGCAAGCACCTGTCCCTGTCCCTCCGAATTCCACATAGCAGGACATCAGTAGCCTGAGGACCTCACACTGAGCCTCAGTTTCCTTACCTGGTCTGACACTCCCCTGCTACTGCTGTGGGTCACACAGTGTAAGGGTCTTGTGTCAGAAACAGACTTCGTGAGCCCCCTTTCCTCACCTGCTGTGACAACACTCTCTGCAGACGTGCCGCCTTTTCTACCTGTGAGGATTGTCTGAATGTCTCGGGCAGCCACCAGGGAACTCCCCAAAGTGACAGAGAGGCAAGGAGCAAACTCTAAGATGCCCTGCTGATCTCTAGTCCTACAAATAACAGTTGGACAGCAGCCGTGACCAATCCCGTTTGGAGTATGTGAGCTCCTCAGGTGCCCACACTCCACTCACCTGCCAGGCAGGTGACATCCTGCTTTGGAAATCAGGGAAAGGGCCGGAAGGTGAGGAACCTGCACAAGGACACAGATGAGCTGAGGCCCAGAATCTGGTTGACTCAGACTCTGTGGTCTGTTTGCTTCCAAAGGTCCTAGAAACTTCTAGCCCCTCCACTGTCCATTCCCTGGTAGATGTCAGTTTAACTGTGAAGAGGGAAGCCTATCCTGAGCTCACTGAATCCATGACTAAAAGTGTCGTCAAGTTCTCGGGCACAGAACTAACCCCCTCCACCTGTTTTCTATGCAGACATGACATCCTTGTGTCTGTCCACCCCTGCATGGTGGGCTCTGCCCTCTCTGAGACTGGCCACTCCCACTTCCCAATATCTACACCGGTTCTAGCAGGTCTGACTGGATGGTGACAGTCACGCTGAGGAAGAGGATGATGGCCGGGGTAGTGAATGGTGAGGAGGGGGACTTGGATGAGGGGACAATTAATTCTCACCCCTCAGTGGGCACCGAGCTAGGTGTGGCCTCCAGCTTTAGAGATAAAGTGGACAGAGTGGAGTATTTGGACTTGAGGGGGCAGGATGGAGGCCAAGAATCACAGACGCCTGCTGACACCCGTGTAATCCACGTGATGGGCAGCACAGATGCTTTCTATGCGTTGTCAAGAGAGCCGGATCCTCAGATTCTGAAGGTCTAGCCTGGGAACTCTAGGGCATGCCTCTGGCTCCTGTGGTACTGACCTCTTCTTTCCGGGGCCTTGTCAGGGTCAGTGTAGAGAGACACAACTCCTCTGGTTGTACCCCTGGCCTCACTCAGTCCCAGTGTTGTTGTGCTCATGTTCTTGATTCTCCATTCTTAGGTAAAAGCACAGCCCATATCACGCAGAACAGGGCTTGCACAGGGCTGAGGGGTGAGTGACAATCTGAAGATGTGTCAGAAGACACAGGCCTGTGACAAGGGCAGCGAACGTGGGAGCAGCGTGGCTGTTCTGGGGCAACCTGAGGCAACCCTAAGGCACACAGCCAGCAGTGAGACCACAGTGACCTAAACCAGTATTTATTGAACACCTACTGTATACCAAAACCCATACCGGATACTGAAGAACCAGGTGAATCTGGGCCTCGGGTGAGGGATGTGAAGGGGACCCAGATCCAGGCTCAGTGTAAATTGTGATGTCACGGGAATGAGGGACCGCCCTTGTCTCCTACTGAGGCCCATAGAGCGAGGTCCTTGTCTGAAATGTAGAAGTCCCCCGGGGCCTGAGTCCCCAGCCACCTGATCCTGTGGCGTCACACGGAGACTCCAGAGGCAGATTCCAACTATCTCTCAGTCCCAAACCGTATGGCAAACTCTCTCATGTGGGCATTAATTAGACTTCCTGGAGGTTAATTTGTAAAGAGAAAGTGGAAGTGTGTTATTTAAACAGTGATTATTAAAATCATGCTGGGGGCTTCTGCATAATAGGTAATTATCTGCAGACATAATTGGGAAAACAATGCCGTTGGTTCTGTTTAGCCCTTCCCTCAGATCCAGGCCTAATCCTGCTGAGCAGCCAGTGTTAGTTAAATAATATTCCTATTGAATCCAGAACGAGGCCAGGGAGGTGCTTCTCCACCATGCCTCCAAGCCCTTAGCCGGGAGTCTAGACAGAGACACTATATTTGGTTTCTGGGGGGAGGGGGTGGCCTTCAGCTTATCTTCTCCTCTGTCCCCTGGGGACACCCTAAGCTTTGTGTTTCTACATCCAAGTGTCTTCCCATATTTCCCTGTGCATTTTTTTTTTTTAAATCTGAGCTTCGTCATTTCTTCAGACAGCTTGGGCCTATTCCGTGTGTCTTAGAGTTTCCATTGCTGTGAACAGATACCATGACCAAGGCAACTCTAATAAAGGACAACATTTAATTGGGGTTTACAGGTTCAAAGGTTCAGCCCAGTATCATCATGGTGGGAGCATGGCAGCATCCAGGCCGACACCGTGTGGGAAGAGCTGAGAACTCTACATCCTGACGAAGGCAGGTAGGAGGAGTCTGGCATTCCGCACTGGGCGGAGCTTGAGCATAGGAGCCCTCAAAACCAGCCTACACAGTGACGTACTTCCTCCAACGAGGCCACACCTCCTAATTGTGCCTTTTCCCACGGACCGAGCATATTCACACCACCACGTCGTGCAGCCATTTTCCGTGGGTACCCATGCCTTCCCTTCCTCCATGTCTTAGTTCACCTGTTCCTACCACCTCCTGCCCTTCGTGGTCTCGTCTACCCTCCCCGTGTGCGCTCCATTCAGGGCTCACTGGCGATTCAGATTCATTCTTTCAGTCTGAATGTCATTCATTCACCCACTGGAGTCTCCTGGGCTCCAGTACCTGTCACTTCCTTTACACACCTGGTCGCTGCCTTTAATGAGATGCATTTGCTACTTTTCAGTTGCTGTCCTTAAAACATCATAACCAAGGCATCTTTTTTTTTTTTTTTTTTTTTTCTTTTTTCAGAGCTGGGGACCAACCCAGGGCCTTGCGCTTCCTAGGTAAGCGCTCTACCACTGAGCTAAATCCCCAGCCCCGGCATCTTAAAGACAAAGGTTTATTTGAGCATATGGTTTGAGAGGGCTAAGAACTCATTAGGGTGGGGAGGTATGACAGCAAGCCACAGGCATAGTGGCAGGAACGGAATGCTGAACGCTCACAGCTCAACGGCATGCATGAGGCAGAGAGGGCAAACAGGAAGTGAAGACTTTTAATTCCCACCCTCCTCCCCAGTGCAAACCACCTAAAATCCAAGTGTTCGAATCCCCCAGTTTATAAGGGATTTTCTCACTTATCAGTCACTGTTTACTTCCCATACATATGAGAATGTTTACAATTGTGTTGGGCCCCTCTCTGTCATTGTGGCAAACACCTGAGAAGGTCAACTTTTAAAAGAAAAGAGGCCTGGTGTGACTTTAGGCAGGTAAAGGAGCTTGCTGGAAAGCCTACTCACCTTAATTTGATCCTCAGACTCTGTGGTTCAGTTTTTTGCACACCAGGTGGGGAAGGATAGAGGGAAGACGAACTCCACAAGCTGCTACTTCCCCTGAGGTTTCTGGGCACCAATGTGGGGAAGGATGAAGTGAAGGCTAGGCCAGGTGCGTCAGCAGGATCCTAGGGTTGGAGGGGAGGTTTCCTTTGAAGAAGTCAATGTTATAGCTCTTTTAGAAAACAGTTCTTTTAAGTGATCATCAACTAAACAGCTTATATATATACACTTTATCGAGGTGAATCAAGGATATATATATATATATATATATATATATATATAGAGAGAGAGAGAGAGAGAGAGAGAGATAGATAGATAGATAGATAGATAGATAGATAGATAGATAGATAGATATAGATGTAGATATCCCTTGAAGGGGTTCTACTTAGGGTGAAGTTTTATTGACTGGGGTTCTGGGGATACCTCATTTGCACGGAGAAGCATTCCAGGGAGTTGAATATGTAATTTTGCCAAGGATTATGTGACATCCCTCAGGTAGAAGATTGGGGTTGGGCACCCAAGATCAGGCAGATAAAAGGAAGCCCCACTAGGAAAAGGGAGTCCTCCATTTTGTGCCGAGCTCATGAAAGCTGTCTGGGCATGGTAGGCTACAACCTTGGTAGCGAGGTTCGACAAAAATCCCGCATAGCAGAAGGAGAGTACCAAGCAAAAAATTCCTCTGACCTACACACACACTCCATCCATGATGCACACACCATAACTAACACACACACACACACACAGAGAGAGAGAGAGAGAGAGAGAGAGAGAGAGAGAGAGAGAGAGAGAGAGAGCGCATCAGTAAATCAATCTCTGATGGGGGCGGTTTTGAGGTTCATGATCCATTAGCTCCATGCTTTGAGATCTTAGGACTATACTCATCACACCTAAAGACCTCCCACCAGATCCTGCCCTCTTCCTCCCTCCTTCCTCCGTCCTTCCCTTCCTCTCTGTTTTCCCTCTATCCTTCCCTCTCTAGCCCTACAGCCCCTGCTTGCCTACAACTTTTGATCCTCTTGCTCCATTTTCCCAGTGCTGGGATTACAGGGGTTTGCCAGCAAGCCTGCCGATAGGCCCTGACTTTAAAAGTTCTAATGCCTTCCAACAGTGCTGCTCCAGGAACCAAGGTTTCAACACACACGTTCTTGTCAGTGGGATGTGCTCGTGTGGGCAGACAGCCACTTGTGCCACATTTGGGCTCTGGAGGACACATTTTGGCTGCTGTGCATGTCACTGCTATGAGAATTCTCTGGGGCAGCAGGTAGATGTATTAGCCAGCCATGGATCTGGGGGTGGAGGGGTGGCGTTGCTGGACACACACTGTGCCGTTTGCCCAGAGACTTGCTCCTGAGTCACCTTGCTTGCCAGGACTTCACCTCACTCTCTTGGTCTGTCTCAGGTCCTTGAATTATCCCTTCCCCAGGCAGATCTCACTTCTTCAGGTCCTTCCATGGGCCTCTCTTAGCCTTGGTTCTCTCTGTCTATCCTGGAGCTATCTCTTCAGGTCACTTTGGCAGTAACTTCTGGGCATGGTTAAGCCTAGGCACCTGCCACTGTGGGTATCTGCAGCCTGGTTCTTCTGGGGAAAGTCTGGGACCCAAAACACTGTACTCAGAGTGATGGTGACAGAAGGGTTAGGGAAATGAGGCGTTTATAACCCCAGTTCCTAGTGGCCACTAATAGAAAGCCATTGTGTATGTATTGGGGGAGGGGGTTGCTTATTTCCTGGCCTCCTGACTGTCTCATGGGGCAATCAGCATCACCTAGAATGGGTGCTGCTTTCATCAACTAGTCCTTACAAGCTTGACCTGTACTAAGGGGAGGACTGGGCTGGGCTGGGCAAGATGTCAAGGTGTTGGTGTAACAGAAATCTGAGGGCAAGATGTGTCCCAGAGTCATCTCATTGTGAAACTCAGTGCTCAACTTTGATCCCCCCAGGGAGTCACTGACTTTTGCAAATGACCCAAGAACTCCTTCACAGGGACCTTTTGAAAAGAGGAATTCTTGAAAAGAATGAGATGGGATAATGTTTGTGTATTAGACACCTGAATACCCAATGAAGGCAACTTAGGGGATGGGGGTTTAGTGTGGGTCTCCGCTTGAAGTATAGTCTGTCTTGGAGTGTTAGATGTGGTAGTAAGAATGGCTCCAGCTGTGGTGGCAAAACTAAGGTGGATGCTTAGATCCTGTCCACCCTCAGGAAGCAGACGGGAGAATGCTGGTGCTCAGCTGGTGCTTAGCTGGTCTCATTGTTGTGAAGGCGCCATGACTAAGGCAACTCTTATGAAGGACAACATTTAATTGGGGCTGGCTTACAGTTTCAGAGGCTTAGTCTATTATCATTAATGGTGGGAAGCATCGTAGCAGGCAGGCGGACATCTTGATCCCACCTCAGCCAAGAAGAGCCTGTCTCCTGCAGGCAGTCAGGAGGAGGCTGTCTACACTGGGTGGAGCTTGAGCATAGGATCTCAAAGCTCATCCCCACAGTGATACACTTCCTCCAACAAGGCCACACCCACTCCAACAAGGCCACACCCACTCCAACAAGGCCACACCCACTCCAACAAGGCCACACCTCCTAATGCCACTTTTCATGGGCCAAGCATATTCTAACCACCACAGTTGGCTTTCTCCTGTTTCCTTCTTCATCCCAGCCCATGGGATGGTGCTGCCCACTCTCAGGGTGAATCTTCTCCCCTCATTTTATTCTCTCAGGAGTGAGTCGCCTGGTCGACTCTAAACCTCATCAAACTGACAATAAAGGACCAGCAATATGGCTGAATGGGTAAAGGTGTTTGCTGCCAAGTGTGAAGGCCTGAGTTCGACTCTTAGGACTTAGATGGTTGAAGGAAGAAGCTGACTCCTGAAAGTTGTCCTCTGACCTCCACACACATGTGGTGGCATGCACTGGCACCCACACACATGCATGCACAAAATCAATAAATACAATATTGGTTTAGAACTTGGCAACAAAGATGAACCATCAGAGGTCATGAAAGGGTTCAGCCCTTGCTTGTCCTAGAGGCCATGGTCACTGTTGCTGTGGGGTGACGGGGGAGGGATTACTCATCCTCATTGTCATTTCTTAATTAATCTCAAACTCATGGACCACCCAGGTGTGGACGATTTAACCTGCACCACCCTGCATCTGCCAGCCCCATTTCTATTTCTCAGCCCCCTGAGGAAGCTTTACCCTAGGAGGGGATTCCTTGCCAGCTACACAAGCACCGAGATCAAAGGCCCAGGCAGGAGACTGATCCCCACATCTGGAGCCTAATTTGTGCTGCTTATTTGCTCCTTGGAATTACCTCATGGCTTCAAAACCATATTTAAAAACATCAGAAGTGGTTGTCCCTTCCCCTGGCTGGCGCTCTGTCTCTTGAGTCATCATGGTCTTACCAAAGTGTCTCACAGACTCTCCAGTGAAGGTGCTGATGGTACAGGTCGATTTGAGAAAATGCAAGCGATTGAGTTTTCCTCCTAACCTTTTGCATGTAGCTGTAGCTATTAAAAGGGCTTTCAAAGGTTACGTTCTCCTTAGGAAAGTGCGTGTGAGCTCGGGAAATGCCTACATTCCTGTCAAGCCCTCTTCTCTCCCCAGCGCAGGTGCCTCTTCCATGAAGAGCTTCAGGGCTGATTTCTCCTTCCAGCCTGAGGTCTGGTCCCGATGCTGAGAACTTCCTTCCTTCTCTTTCCTCCAAGAGCGTGGGCTCAGGCAGATCACGCAGTGAGAAATTTAGGGTTTGGGCTCCCCAGTACCCTCGATGTAGATTTTCCCCACACCCTGTGGTCTGTTGGGCACTAAGCTCTGTAGCAGGTCCTTCCTGAATTCACCCTGCTCCACCACCATCATTACTGTAGGGAGGAGGGGCTGCCCACCTCTCTCATTCTGTTCTAACTTTCCTAGACCGGGTGTAGTTTTGTTATGCACCAGGAGAACAAAACAAAAACAAAAACCAAAAAACCCAAGGCGAGGCCCACCTGATCCATGGCTACCATCTTCCCCAGAGTAGACGTCACAGACTCTGTGACCTCTAACCTCACTTGCCTTCTCTCCCTTTCTCATTTATGGCCACATAGGTCTCCCTGCTTACTGTATAGTAAGCCATGCTCACTCCCACACTGTGGCTCCTGTAGCCAGAGTCTCTCTGCCTCCACAGGGACTCCAGGCTCACTTCCATTCTGCAGGACCATCTTCTAGTGACAGACTCTACTGACCGCTCGCTCAGTCCCCCCAGACCTTTTGGCACTGTCCCTCTCTCCTCTCTCTTTGCCTGACCACTTACCAGCACCCAAGGGCTCAAACGCTTCATTGACTTGGTTGTTGAGCTGGGCGTGGGCAGCTTCGGAGTCTTTTTGTTGACTTCCAAAAGCCCAATCCCTCTGACATTAACATTTGTTTACTAAGTGATAAAAGCCAAAGAGCCGGACAAGCAAAAGATGATCAGTGACGGTGCTATGAAAAAAACATGCAAACCTTTATGATGAGCCTGAGGAAGACCCCTTGAGGAAGCCACCTGAAGGCTACGTTTGACAGACCAGCCACAGGCACAGGGAACAACAGAATGCTGGCAGGAAGTGGGCTGCGTGCTGTGGGCCATGGGATGTGAGCTGTGGCAAAGTCCTGATGCCACCGAAGTGTGCCCTCACCTCTGAGCTATCTACAATACCCGAAATGAAGTGGCTTAAGCCCTTGGGAAAACAGGAGCTCTCAACCACAGCAAGGCCAACTGGACTTCCAGCTGAGTCAACATGCTCTTGTAGTCTCTGTCGAGACAGAAAGCTTTCCTTGTGTCTGGGCTCACCGGCGACTCAATGGGGCCATTCTTTTCTCTGCTACATGCTGATCTTTGGAGATTTCCTATCCTTGATCTCGGGGGCTGAGGAGAAGATGGATCACAGAGCTGTAGAGGAGCGCCCTCCTGTTTCTCTAAGACATGAGCAGCTTAACACAATTAAGTGCAGCCCGTATCTGATGATGGGATTGGCTGCGTTGGTTTCCTTTATCGAGTCTGGCCCATTCATCTACTACGAGGTTGGGGTGGGCAGGAGCAAACATGTCGCTTCAGAAGCTTCCTAAAGGGGTTGAGGGGAGACTGGATATGTTAAATGCAGAAGCTTGAGAGCCCCCTTCGTGTTACACAGGAGAAACGACGTTGAATCTCACCTTCCCGGAGGTTCTGCTGTCATCCAGCGGGTCCCGTAGACCAACCACTTCTAGTGTTCATCCCAAAGATGGGAGGAGAAAGACCACTGACCCAAATCATCATGGCCAGATTAATTAAAGCAAGCAACTAATTAGAGCAATTCTTATTTTATTCCTGTACATGGCCTGCCTCCCTCTGAGATAGGGTTTGAGAGGACTATGAGGAACTTGGACTATGAGGAAGACAAGGTTTTTATAGCTCAGAGGTAGGTGGTTTCCAAATGGGGGATTTGGTGGGCAAAATAGGTTACAGGAGGAAAACCTAAGCAGAACAGGTTAGTCATAACCACCTCTGGAAACAAAGACATGATTACAAGGTGGACGTAACAACAGGTAGTCATAACAACAGGTAGTCATAACAACAGGCAGTCATAACCACCCCTTTGAAACAAAGGTAGGGTTGCAAGATGGTTATTGTAAAGCCCAACCAACTCCATTTTTAAAGAAACTCCATTTTGTGGAAGACCAAGGGCTAAACTCCGATTCTGGAAGAAAATCACAGAGTCCTCCTGAACAAGCATCCTATGGCAACCCACCCCCTTAGCAACAGCCAGTCAGGCTGCAATAGCAGGGTCAAAGTAGATAACCTAAGACATCCTGCAGGGAATAAATAACTCAGCCATTCTGTTTGTCAGGTGGTTTTGTTCTTGTTTTTTTGGTTCCTGCAGATTACACCAGAAATGCAGTTTTTCAAATATTCACTTGCAGACCTGTATGGAAATTCCCCAAGTTTGCTGTAACCACAATAAAAACCCTGACCCCCTAGACTCAGGGCTCTCACTCTGACCCACTGCAGTGGTGAGAGTCTCAGAGACCTTGTTCGAGAGCTCCTAACTAGAGACCCTTACGTGTTTTACATCGGAACTGGATCCTGATGGTACCTGCAACTTGGGTGTAACAGTTACTACCTTTTTGAAATAAAGGCATGGTCGCCGTTCCTGAAACAGGCATTCCAGAGCCATTTGTAGTTGAGGTTACAGGTGGGTGTAGCCCAATCCTTGAGAAACAGATTGAATCATAAACAGGAATGAACCTAGTTTGTCTCTACTGTAGATGGCTTTTAAGCACAAGACGAAGGCAGGCTGGTTCTTTACTAGGTTAAGATACCCCAGGCTGTTATTGAGCCTCTGCATTAGATTTCAGCCACTATGACAAATACCCAAGACTTGTAAAGAGAAAGCTTTTATTTGGCTTATAGTTGTAAAGGTTCTGGTCCAGAATAGGTTGGGCTCCCTGCTTTGGGTGAGGGCGCATCATGGCAGAACAATGGAGAAGCTTAGCTCATGGCCAGGAAGCTGGAGAGTAAGGGAAGAGGCTGAGATTGCACAATCCCTTTAAGACATATACCCAGTGACCTAAAGATATTCAACGAGGCCCCACCTCTTAAAGGCTCAACCTGGTCCTTTGGAAGCTGTCAAACATCCAAACTCGTAGCATCCTCCTCCATCCGATGGACCATGGTCATACC
This sequence comes from Rattus rattus, assembly GCF_011064425.1. NCBI lineage: Eukaryota > Metazoa > Chordata > Mammalia > Rodentia > Muridae > Rattus > Rattus rattus. The sequence goes on along the minus strand of NC_046154.1, from coordinate 27,144,665 downwards.
CTTTCCAGTAATGTCTGAACCTTAGGTTTGGTCAGTGAGACCTTGTTCCATACTGAGAGAGGAGGAAGTAGCTACTGTTACATTCTGTGTTTTTATATTCTTTAGTGACTCCTTGTGACTGTGAGAAAACGCCCGAGGAAAATGGTTTAAAAGAAAGAAATACTTATTCTGGGTCCTGTTTTCTAAAGTTTCCACCAGCATTGGTGAGGTGATTTTTGTCAACATGACACAAGCTAGCATCACCTAGGAAGAAAAAAAAAACCTCAACTGAGAAAATATCTCATTCAGATCAGCCTGTAGGCAAGTCTGGGACATTTTCCTGATTAATGACTGATGCGGGAGGGCCCAGCTCACTGTGGGTGGTGCCACCCTTGGGCAAATGGTCATGGGTTGTATAAAAGAAGCAAACTGAGCAAGCTGGGAGGAACAAGCTCGGAAGCAGCACTCCTCTGTGGTCTGTGCTTTGGTTCCTGCCTCAAGGTTCCTGTCTTGAGTTTGTGTCCTGACTTCTTTCAGCTCTAAAATGACCGGGTAAGCCAAATAAACCCTTTCCTTTCCTAAGCTGCTTTTGCTCAGAATGTTTTATCACAGTGACAGAAAGCAAGCTGACCACAGTGAACTAGCTTGATTGTTTGGGGCCAGATGTGAGGGACAAATGGCGGCAGAGACTGGCTGAGATTGGGGGATGTCTGGGAGGAACGTGAGGCAAAGCACATCCCTCAAAGACACCCCAGCGACTGCTTCCTTTGATGAGTCCCACCCCTTAGTACCTACCACGTCTCAAGATGTCAGGGAATTTATCCATTGATCAGCTCCCAGCCCTCATGGTCCAATCACATCTCCAAATCCTAACACTGAACCCTGTACTGGGGACCGAGCCTTTAGCATGCAAGTTTGGGGGCACTGAGCATTTTTATCTTATTCCTTTTAGTATTTGATTATTCATTAGCTATTAATAATCCTTTATATGAAAATGTCCTCATTCAACTTATTTTCACAGCTTCTACACCCTGGGAAGACCCTGGATTGTAAGGCGTGTTCATTCTTGCCATAATAAACACTCCCACCCAGATCAGCGTCAAGTTACCAAAGAGTCTGTCAGTGGGAGTTGGGAAGAGGCAGTGTGCTACCCCACACAAACACAGGCTGAGCATGAAACCCTGGAGATGCACACGGCAGTAAAATACCACAAAGTGATTAGGAGCTGATGAGTTCCGGGGGCTCAGAGCCTTTGTTTTCACTGCCACATTTCACTGTATGTTAGCATAATTTAATTTTTAATAGTGTCTGTAATAAACAACAAGCCAAGGAGATCCCTGATCACTCACCCTGCTGCTCCGTGGCTGGCTTGAGCAGGCTTTGGCACTTGGCTGCCCACACACTTCACATCCGGGTCACCCTGGTTCTTGACCCTGCAATTACACCAGAGAAGCCTTGCTCCATCATTTCTCAGGCTTACAATTTGCTGGCTGCGGAGGCCGGCAGTTGGCCCCCGCCTCACTTGCTCACTCTCCTAATGTAGTGTTTGACACTTGCAATTTATTTTTCCACTCGTTTATCATCGGAAATGATTAAATTTCCAGTGTAAATACTGCAGGGCCAAGCTGAATCAATCACGCGGCCGACGGGCAAAGCGTGTCCCCAGGGACCCCATAAGTCACTTAGCCCTCACCGGAGGCCACCACAGGGTAAACACTGGTCAGATCCTGTTTGGGACCTCACAGGTGGTCACTCAAGCTGCTGGCTCAGTTCCAAGACTAAGGACCCCGCTCCCCATGCCTTCTCTTCCTCCTGTAATCAACCCTCTTGGCAGAAAAGACACACAAGTCTCTCTCAGTGTGACTATCAGACTATAAAAGCAACCGACCCTAAGAAATGGGAATTTCTTCAGGAATCCCATGCTGGGAGAAGGAAAAGTTGCCATCTGTAGGAGGACTTCATTGAAGCCGGGTGCTGATGGGTCAATGGCAGGTCTAGATGTGCATACTCATGGCTTTGTATTTAATCTTTGATCTATCTCCCTTCCCAGACTTGGGGGCCGCTCTTTCCAATGGCCACATTGAATACATCTCCTTTTTCTGGGTTTTATTATTAATTTGGCCATTTTCATTGGTTTCTCCAAGATGGGTGGTTGAACTTGATTTCTTGGGGTACATACAGATTGTGAACTCAAGTTCAGTAACGTTCTTGCCCAGTCTCCAAGCTGCCTCCCGAAAGTTCTCCACTGGCTAAGACGGTCCCTCCTGCCTGGCCCAATATGGAGAACAATGTGGGTGGGGGTTTGGTTTGGTCTCTTCCCCACCTGAGCAGGTGTGGTGCTCACATGGAAAGGGGACAAGAGTGACTACTGGTCAGTTTCTGGCACCTGCTCAGAGTCTGAACCCTCTATCCCCACCCCCATCCCCACAGGCTGTTAGCACTGTTTATGGGTGTGGAGATTTCTTGAAATCAGTCATTTCTTTTAAGGAATCTTAGTGCCGTGTTTTGCTAGAAGCCCCTAAGCAGGCTTGAGAGAGGAGCAGAGGCCTTGCACAGGGAGCCTGAGCAAGGCAGGCCACTGAGCTGCCAGCCCCTTCTCTCTGGGTCATGTAACACGTGACTGTATTGTTCCCAGCCCAGCTCTTCCCCTCCTGGGAAGGGATGTGACTGAGCTTCTGTGAAGGGTGACATTTTGCTTGGGAGAAGGAGAAGGGGGAGTTCCATCATGGACAAAAGAACCTGGAGCAATGCTGGGATTCAGACCTGGGACGAACAACTGAGGTCCATATTCAACATACCAATGTAGACCTAGTCTTGAGGGTCTCCCAGCATCCTTCAGTCCCTACCAGGCACACCCAGCCCTCTACCCTGAACTTTCCAGCCCTCTCCCTGGGCTTCCCCTCCCCCAATGTTCTTTCTTATATAATCCGGACATTTTGGTCTCTTTCCCCTCTCTCTCTGCATTTTCTCTCTCCCAGAATGTGCACTCTCTTTCTCTCTTTCTCTTACCCCTCCCCTCTGTCTCCCTCTCCATGGAGACTTCTCTGGCCTTGGGACCAGTGAACCCTACTGAGATCTGCTTCCCCACAAACCTGCCTTTGTATACCCTAATCTGGTTTGAATCGCCTCTTTTTACCTTCGGAGAATGACTTATCAGCAAAACAGAAAAGGAAGACCTCCCAGGAAGACCATCCAGAGGGAGGTAGCAGGGCCTCTGAAGGGCAGGCAAGACTTCTGAAGGGTCCTGTACTGATGTGCCAAGTGGGGTGGATCCCCAGAGGGTCATGGCTTCAGCAAGGTTTGAAGGGGAAGCTAACACATAATAGAGGGAGAAGGGCAGGGCTGAACCATTGAGGGAAAGAGAGCTCAGGTTGGCCTGGCATTCCAGAAAGCAAAGGAGGTTGGAGAGGGTCCCTTAAGAAGGGCCACCCAAACATGCCTCCTACAGCCCCTGTGGGCCTATGTTGCCCAGGATAGGCCAGCTGGGGTTTATAACCAGGGCTAAACACAAATGAGTTTGAAACTGAACTTCTACAATGTCACTGTGGTGACCTCACTTGTCTGATTCCAGTTCTGTCACTAAAATCTTTATCTGGAGCCTGCCAAATTCCATGATTACAAAGCCACCTTGTAACTACCACAAAGCCCAGAGTGGAGTGGCCTATGCAGACCCAGCACAGTGACTATTGGTCAAAGGAGGCCCCTGAGGAGTGAAGCTGGGGATCCATGTATTGTCTGCTGACCAGACAGCCTTAGGCTCTGGTTCTAGGAGGTAATCTCTGCTCTTCACTCTGCATTGTGGATTGGACAAAAGGAAACAAGGACAAGGATAATCGATGAGAGACGTCAGTGGCAGTTCCTGGAGGTCACAGCCAATCGAATCTCTGCATAGAGAGGTGGTGTGAAACCAGACAGGAGTCACATTGTTGTTAAGGAGACACATTGTTATCCATTGTTACTAAGTCTCCATACCTTCCAAGAATAAGTTTCCTAAACTTAAGTATCCTGCAAACCATGTTTTGTAACTTATGCTGAACTTGTAAGCCCATGATGTATGCCCACCCCTTTGCCTTGCTAAACTCCCGATCACTGGTGATGACTCCCCCTCCACATGTGTGTTCTTGTGCCATCTGCCCCACAGGCAGCCTTGACCCTGAGTCCCCCACTCTTCTGTCCAGATGTTAACAGCCAATGATCTCAACAGCTGTTTTCCATCAACACTAACCCTTCATCAAAAACAGGACCTCAAAAGCCAGAGAGGTGCTTCTCTCTGAAACCCTGACTTAGGGAGTGGGGGCAATCATCTGGCCAGTCCCTTGTGCACTTCTAAATATAGTTTGCTTTCATCAGACAGTCGTGGAAATGTTTTCTCCCCTCAGGTCTAACATTTGGAGGCCCCAGTGACATAAAAAACCATTTCATCCAAATTCTGGAGCCAGTCTCTTTACTCTGGGACCCTCCAGAGCCAGGTAGGCAACCCCAAGGAGATTAAATTTTGGAACTGGGGGAAGAGCCCTTGACTTTGTGAACTCCTAAGGTGAACAGCTGGTCTTGAAAGCAAACCAGCAGTCATTTTCCTTTCCTTCCCTTCCCTTCCCTTCCCTTCCCTTTCTTCCCTTTCCTGCTCACTACCCCTTCCTTCCCTTTCCTTTCCTTTCCCTTCCCTTCCTTTCCCTTCCCTTCCTTTCCTTTCTTTCCCTTCCTCTTTCTTTCTTTCTTTTCGTTCTTTCTTTCTTTCTTTCTTTCTTTCTTTCTTTCCTTTTCTTCCTTTCCTCTTTCTTTCTTTCTTTCTTTCTTTCTTTCTTTCTTTCTTTCTTTCTTTCTTTCCTCTTTTCCTCCTCTTCCTCCTCCTCCTTCTCCCTTCTGTGATAATGTGGCCTTGTTTCTGGTTCTTGTTCTGGAGAAACCTAATCTAGAAATAAGGAGGATCTGATGAGGTCTTTACCCTTCCTCTTACCCCTGCTTGGGGCAAAGGGACCCATTGGTTAATTCTGGCCAACTAGGAATTCAGCAAGAGCCACCAGTTTGTTTTTGTTTTTTCCCCTTCTGATTTGTCTTGGAGCCCCAAGGATGCCCTGGTGACATGAGGGACTGAGGCACTCAGGCCTGGCACCTGGGTGCCCATCATTGGGACTCCAAGGCATAGGCTGCACAATAAGCTGAAAATGCCCAGGACACTGGAGGACAAACCTAGAGTTTGGAGAGGCTCAGTGTGGCTGACAGTCCAAGGGTCATGCAAGGAGACATCTGAAACAGCCTCCTATTAGTTAAATTCCTGAACGTGACCAGTTATTACTGTACTTGTCTCTGCTGTTACCTTGGCTCTGTGTTTTGTCTTGTGTCTGGTCTGTCTTTGAGTGTTCTGACTTAGGATAATAAAAGGGAAAGCTTTGTCTGTCTGTGTGTAGATGGTTCTGTATTTTCTGACGTGCCTATAAGTCTTGTTATAGTCATGGGGGCACAGACCGATTTGTGTCAGGCTCAACTGAATGCATGATGGCCACTGAACATTTTGCTTTTAACTTAGTCTTCTTCGAATGTGTGAGCTTACTAATGTATGAGCTTACTATGCCCTGTGTTTCTTTTTGGGTTATATATTTGCTGTATCTGCAGCCACCAGCCATAGCTCGGGGCTCAGAATTTTTCTCTGAGATTGCTGGCCTTCGATTTAATGTAATAAGGATTCAAATGCCATTTGTGTGTGGACAATAGAAAGTTATTTTACTTTATATTTCGACTTTATTGAAAAGCTGCCTCTGGAATCGGGTTTGCGCTCTTCCTTCTTCAGACCCAGGCGTGCTTTTGAAATCTTTATGTCCATGATCAGGGGAGCCTCCTGCCATTGTAGGAGGGAAAGAGAGCAAAGCAGCTAAGTAGGAGATTGTTGGTTTCATTTCATTACCTTGGACTACTGTACAGCCTTTCTGTGTCTCAAGGTTTATAAGTTCCCAGGGTGTAGTTAAAAAAATCTGTAAAACCTGTGGAAAAACGTTAACTTAAAACTTATAACAGACAAGTTTTTTTTTTGGATAACTAAAAGGTATTTTAGATTAGAATAAATTTTTATATGATGATTCCTGTCATGAACACAAAGACTATGAAAACTATGATTGAAGACGATGCTTGTATATTAAGTTATTAAAGCTGTGCTTCCATGTGTTCATAGACAAGACTGCGCCCCCTGTTGGCAGCCAAACTTTAGGACGTGGGAGTCAGCCAGGTGGCATTAATGAGTGATGAAGAACAGCTGACTCTTGGTCCGTTGTAGCAGGTCGGGCTCCAGTTTCTGAAGAGAGGTCAGTTGCAATGGGGATCCTATATTTTGGGAGATGTTGCTGCTGTATGATAGAAACCAGAAACACCAGCTGCAGTGAAACAGAGCTGCCCGGGACCTAGACTTCAGGCTGTCTAGGCTGCCAGGGGTGGGGCCAGAGAGGGGACCCCCGGGAAAGTCTAGAGGATTGTGAATGAATCCCAGAGGCCACCTGTTGAATTGTTGGAGCTTGGCTGTGTCTTGTGCAGATTGTGGTTATGACCCATGTCTTCCTCCTCGAAATAACAAGCTACTTTATTTTTTAATATCACAGGAGCACACGGTTGAGACATTTTAAACTCTTTTAAGAGGAAATTTTGGAGTTCTACAGAAAATTTGAATGAGAAAGAACTGGATTTATAAAAAACAGCTTTAAAAACATTTAAATTTATGAGGCCACGGACCATTTTAGATTTATAAGATATTTTATTAAAATGTTTATATTAATATGTGGTCTTGATATAAAACAGGCAGATAAAAGGCTAAAAATTAGGGATACAGCTGTGAGCAGTAGACATTAAACACCAGAGACAGAGGTAGTCCTCTTAGGATGCAGCAAGGTAGAGACCTAAACAGTCTGGCAAAGGGTTTTTTCTCACCTAAGGTCTATTTGGGCCAACAAAGACTGGTTTAAGAATATGTGTCTAGGGGTTGCGCAAGGCCATGGGTTCAGTCCCCAGCTCCGGAAAAAAAGAAAAAAAAAAGAATATATGTCTAGCCTCTTTGTTTTTGCTAACTATTTTGGTAAACTGAGTCACACAGGAAACTGTTTGTGTTCCGTAATGGTCTGCTATGTAAGGATCGGGAAAGTGCCCAGTCTCTTTGTGAACTATATGTATGCGTTAAAAATCTTGACACTGAAAGAGCTTCAGTTCAGAAATTGTTGTTGTTATTATTAAACTGTTAAAAGATAAATAAGCTTTGGTATGTTCAGAACTATGCTTATGGTCAGGCTAAATACTAATGTAATTAATTACAGAGAGGGGCTTTCTTTAGCTTTCTATGTCTGTTTCCAAGGTATAGCCTAAAACAAGTAATCAGAAACAAGCCAGGGTTACTTAACTCACATATCTATTTAATAGAAAATAGTCCTCAAGCCTTCAGAGCTCTGATGAATGTGGCATTTAAGATGTTTAAGCTTACTATGACAGATACTCCCAGATCCTAGCTGTGACCCCCAAGAAAATAATGGACTGTCGCGCGCCCAATGTCCCGCCAGCAAGAACGACGCGCGGCAACAGGATTCTTCTGCGAACAAGCCTTTACTGTGTTACACCTCTTCTTAGTGTTACAGCTCTTCTTAGTGTTACAGCTCTCTTGAACAGGGACCTCGAGCGGCAAAGTCGCTTGCCTTATATACACAACAGTATGCTAATTATCTCTCAGGGATTGGTGGGGCTTGGATCACCCCACTACTTGTCCTCCAGTGAAAGGCGGAGAATGAATCACCTCATTAGCATATTAACGGTCAACTGACACCTGGTGCATAAACCGCACATGTGCAGTACCTCTGTACATCACTAGAGGGAGCCCTAGCAATGGTACAAGCCTGCACATGCGCTGTAAGTCGTTTATATCCAGGCAAAGCTGGATGTCGGCGCCATCTTTGTTTTACCATGTTGCTCCCTACATCTCCCCCTTTTTTGTTTAATAAAATGACTGGTCTATATCTGGGTGTCACGTCAATCTTGTCATTGCTCCTGTCTTAGGTCATTCTCATCCAAAATCGGCCTTACCCGTCATAGAGTTACCCTATAGCCACCGGGCCCTGTGTCTTAGGTTGGTCTGAGTTCCAGGAAAGTTGCCCGTCCCTGGATACAATGACCCCACATGACTGTGACAAAAATGATCTAGGGCGAACTCTTGATCTTTCAAAGAGGCCAGCCATATGTTGGGAGAAGCACCCTTTTTAATGGTGGTCATAGCCTGGTAAACAACCACTTTGTGTCTGGCATGTTCCCTTTTTAAACGGCCAATAAGCCAGAGACCTACTCCGCATCCCAGGAGGACAATAGCTCCCCGGGACAAACATGCCCGCCCACTCCTTGAAAAGGGAGAAAGCATTAGTAATCCATGAGGTAAAGTCTTCAACTGTGATGGGGTCCAGCCTAGTGCTGTTGAGGACAGCAATCTGCATCAGCAATTGTCTTGATAGTTGCTCTGCTTTCATGGACCAGTTTCCTTTCAGATAATTCGAGATTTCTTTGCTCTGTTGAAAATTCTGAGAAAAGTTAGCTCGCAAAGGAATAATGCATAAACCTCTAAGGGAGGAAACACAAGACAGCTGTGTCATATGATACAGTGCTTCAATTTGTTCTTGAACTAAATCTATCCTTTGATTGGCTAATAGAAGGCCAGATGCCAAATGGGTATTAAATTCTTCTTGTATCTCTAGCACCACTGCAGTTCTTTCTACAATCTGATCGACAGTCTCAGCCGTCTGTATTTGATTGGTCATAACGCGATTGCAGCTGTGTAGCTCTTTGGCTGAAATTATAGCTGCTGTAATTCCAAAATCTCTTTGGCTCTCAGCAAATTAAGAATAGGAAAGCTATCTGGGTTTGCCTCCACTGGGATTGGCACAAAGGAGGGAATCTTAACCATCACTGCGGTGTCATTGGTGCCATCCCAGCATTCAGCTAAATAGCAGACTACATCAGAGCTATTACAATTTAAAGCACCACTGCTTACATTAGTGCTTATCAGAAAAAAGGTGATCTAGCACATACTGAAGTACTAGTGGCAGTATTATTTACCAAGAGGTTATTATATTGAATATTGATCAACCTGGTATCACCTTTTTCTGGTAGCTGAAACATTATACAGCACGAAGTTCTCTCCCATCAACCCAGCAAAGGGGGTCAGGGATGTATATGACCCTTGCTCATTGGACAGCACCCATAGAAACCAAGGCCAGAGATTATGCTTGCCAGTCTTATTCTCAAAACAGTAGAATTGCTATGAACTGACATGGGTACTGGCCAGGATCTGGCAATAGCCCACATGGTGAGCGAATTAACCTGTATTACCATTCCCAGTAGTAATAGTAGGGTTCGTAGTCTCATCTTCAGGAAGAGCAGAAGGCAATTTTCGAGTCAAGCGCTCAGGTACCCAAATTGGATTTTCTTGATTCTGCGGAAAAACACAAATCGCTCCCCTAGATCTCGAAATCACGGGATCTGGGCCACGCCATTCATCAGTTAAGACATCCTTCCACTTTACTTCTGCATTGTAGGTGTAGTAGTAGCATGGCAATCCACAGCAGAGTGGCCATGCATCCAGAATTAAGAAATTTAGAGTAAAAAGAGCTAAAGAAAGTTGTTCTTTTGGTGTTCGGCTGCTGGCAATTCCCCCTTTTTGTTTTTGTATAAGCTCTTTTAAGGTACGATGTACTCTTTCCACAATTCCTTGACCTTGGGAATTGTATGGTAAGCCTGTAGTATGACCGACCTGTATTGTCTGGCAAAATGCCTGAAAGGACTTTGCAGTGTAGGCAGGCCCGTTGTCTGACTTGAGACTATCAGGCTTCCCCTAGGCTGCCCATGCCTCTAAGCAATGGCTAATGGCATTACGAGCCTTTTCACCAGTCATCAGAGTAGCGTGTATAATACCAGAACAGGTATCAACAGAAACATGAGCATATTTTAAATTTCCAAATTGAGATATGTGTGTGACATCCATCTGCCAAAGTTTTAACGGGATCAGACCACGAGGGTTAATCCCCACATGAGGAGGGTGGTGAAATTGAACACAATTTTGGCAACGTAACACCACATCACGAGCTACAGCTCTAGAGATTTTAAATTTTTGTTGAAGAGTAAAGGCAGGTACATGAAACTTTTGATGAAATTCTCTAGCGAGATCAACCAGAGCAGTATGGAAAACAAACTCTCTATGAGTACTAGCATCCACCAGGGCATTATTACTGGTCGTGGGACCAGGCAAATTAGTATGGGCTCGAATATGTTGTATAAAAAATTTATTTTTTCTGACCCAAATCAAATTTTGTAATTCTAAAAGAATTTGACATACAGTACTAGTCGACCGAATTGGCCATGCAATTTCAAGTGAGCGCACCACATTAACTACATAAGCAGAGTCAGAAATTAAATTAAAAGAATCATGAAATCTTTTGAAAACTTCCAATACAATTTTACATTCTGTAATTTGGGGGGTGCCTGAACTGTATTGAATTAATACTGGTTCTTGAGAATCAACCATATAGGCACCTACACCTGTTTTGGAGCCATCTGTATAAATATCTAACGCTCCAGACAAAGGCTCTGAGGCAGTGATCTTCGGAAAGATCACTGGATGTTCAGTAAAAAAAATTAGGATAATGATTGTCAAACTCTCCATCAAAACTACAGCGTAATATGGCCCAATCATCTATCAAGGCACACAATGTTTCTATTTGAGCTGTTGTATATGGTATAATAATTTTCTTGGGTAAAATACCAAAATGCTGAATACAAGATTTAACGCCTAACACAGCAAGCTGTGCAGAAGGATAATATTCAAGGGTCTTATTTGGAGAAATATGGGGATAAATCCAAAGAAGTGGACCTTGTTGCTATAGCACTCCTGTAGGCTGACGAAAGGTTCTTAGTATACACAAAAGGAGATCTTCCTTTTCCTTGTACCTTCTTAGCATTGCCTTTTCTAATCTTTCTTCTACTTTCCTCAAGGATAATCGTGCTTCCTTGGTTAAAACACACGGGTGAAGTAAGCTGAAATCCCCTTTCAGGATCTCATAAAGTGGTTGTAAATCTACATTGGGCATTTTAATATAGGGTCGAATCCAATTTATGCTTCCTAGTAATTTTGAAAATCATTTAATGTTTTTAAATGGTCTTTTAGTAATTCAATTTTTGAGGATAAATCATATGAGGAGTGATTTTAGTTCCTAAATATTCTCCCATTTGGCCTATTTGCACCTTTTCAGGTGCTATGAACAATTGATTGTTTTCAAGCACCTTAACCACTTTTGCATAGGCCGCTTCTCGGGTGCCACAATCTTCATATCTCTCCTTCTCACACTGAGCAGCCTCTTCCTCGAGATCAGCCTCATCATCCCAAAATCCAGTCTGCAAAACACCGAGTCTATCCTTCATGCTACAAGGTTTGACTGCCAATTCCTACATATGAACACATGATGGTGCGGTCTCCAATACCTCAACAAAGAGACATTGCCTTAAAATCTTATAGAAGCCCAGTTTCTAGGATAAGATTTCCATTGAAATATCATCCCAATTTAGACCTGTTTCCCTAGATTGGCTCATGCCACGTGTTGTCTAGAATGACTCCATCCAAATTAACAGTTTTATTTCAACTTTCTGTTACCAATGTTACATTTTTTAAAACCATATCCAATAACTTAAAAGCCAACAGTCCATAACCAAGGCATGTAGAGAATATTCATACATTTAAAACCAATCAGAAACAAAATCGAAGTGGCTACACATGTCTTTAATATTTAAATCAATCACCATTTTTACTTTTTCTAGCTGTAGTTTTAAGAGAAACACCTTGTCACCTGTTGAGTCCAATAATCTCAGTCAAAGATTTTTCTAAGAGAGACAGCGATCAGTTCCATTACCTCAGAAGCTGTGAAGTTCCTAGTGTCTTTAGGATCGGCTAGTATAAACATTTAGCCAACCTCCTGGGGAGCTTGCCCAGCCGACTTAGGCTTCTAGCTACAGATGCAGGCTCCAAAAGCCAATTGAAACATTTTATTTATTTGTTCCTTTCTTGAAAGGAGTTAAAGCTACATCAATGGGTGACTCAACCAGCATTTAAAGTTTTAACCTTTTCTTTTAAACATGAAACACAAAACATTCAAGCAACGAGAAGCAAAACCCAGACATAAATTGACATACATCCACAGCTTGGTGCACCAAGGACAAACAATAAACAAAGAAAAAACTAAATGGTTTCCCACAAAAGGGACCCAAACATCCAACCAAAAGAACCCAGAACCAGAAATAAGCATTTCTCCAATAGAGCCAGCAAGGAGGCAAGACGCCTCCACCTCCTTCTGTTGTCCAGAGCTCCAAAAGTTTAAGCTCATTTCCTTCTTTTGCCAAAGCATCTGTGGAGAGTTCAGGAGGACTGTTTTCTCAACCCCATTCTTTCTCTTGTCCAGGGTGTAAACTGTCTCTAGTCAGGGTCCAAAGACTAAAAGTATCTATGAGAATCGACTTTGCTTCTCTAGATTTTAATATAACTCTAAAAAGAACACATACACAAAAAACATTTTACCATTATTACCTTGTCCCCTTTTGACCACTACCACTACCCCAAATCTTTATCTTTGCACATGCTTTCAATTTCTGTGATCCTTCTGAACTCTGCTTACTGCGGCCTTTAAAATATGTATCCACCACCTGAGTTCCCATTCGAGGGGTCAATACGAGTCTGGTGGTGGAACTGAGGTCGAGTCCTACGCTTCCCTTTGTTGCTCTGCGGGAGGCCCGGGACCCGATGGCTCTACCTTTACTTTCACTTTCTCTAAGCTGTCAGTGATGCTTTCTAGATTGTTTGACATTTCTAAGGTCAAGGCTTTAAAGAAGAATATATCTTATTTGTTTCCTGTTCTGATTATCCTCTTTTTTTTTTATCTCTGCCTTCTTTTCTGTTCCTTTATCTCTTTTTCTTTTCTTTTTTTTCTTTCGAGACCTTTTCTCCCTCTGACATACTTTGTTGCTCTGCAAGGACCCTCTGACCTGTCCTAACGGCTCTAACGCTTCCTCACATCGTTTATTCTCCAAGCAGGCAGGGACCATTCCCAAAGAGGTTTTGGTCCGGGCTTAAGCTTGCCATTCTGTGGCTTCTCTATCCCATGAAAAAAACAAAATTACCAGCCTTGCCCACAAAGGATCCATAACTTTAGGTTTCTTCACAGTGGCTCTCCACCTAGGCCCATATCTTTCTTCCTCATATATGGCTGCCTCTTCCTCTAATTCCTCCTCCTCTGACTCTGACAACTCTTGCTCAGAGTCACTGCCAGCCAGTTCTAAGGCTTCTAATTTTTTTAATGGATACAAAGTATCCTCTCCGGATGACTTGTACTTCGTCCTCCGGGGCATACCTATTTTTTCCTCCTGCAGCGTTTCTTCCGCCTTTTGTATCTCTTTCACTTTTGTTTTAGTAACCTTTTTCTTTTTGCGCGCTCCTAGCTCCGTTTCTGACATGCTCTCTTAAATCCAAAAAGGGGCATGCCTCTCGGAAGCCTAATTTCTCACTCCGCTCCGTTTCTGACATGCTCTCTTCCAAAAAGGGGCATGCCTCTCGAAGCTTACCTTTTAATTTACCTTCTCGCAGTTCTGAATCCTCTTCAGCACACTGAAGGTCCCCTCGCACCGTGTTGGTTCCCGGTCGGCACCACTTTCATGCCAATGTCCCCCCGCCAGCAAGAGCGGCCTGGCAACAGGATTCTTCTGAACAAGCCTTTACTGTGTTACAGCTCTTAGTGTTACAGCTCTTCTTAGTGTTACAGCTCTCTTGAACAGGGACCCCGAGCAGCAAAATCGCTAAACATATAGACAACAGTATGCTAATTATCTCTCAGGGATTGGTGGGGCTTGATCCCCCACTACTTGTCCTCCAGTGAAAAATAGGAAAATGAATCACCTCATTAGCATATTAACGTCAACTGACACCTGGTGTATAAACGACATGTGCAGTACCGCTGTTCACCACTAGAGGGAGCCCTAGCAATGGAACAAGCCTGCACATGCGCAGTAAGTCGTTTATATCCAGGCAAAGCTGGATGTCGGCGCCATCTTTGTTTTGCCGCGCCGCTCTCTACAATGGACACCAGGACAAACGACTCCCCCTGGATTGTGGTATCTCTAACTACTGGGCAAGACTGCCCCAGTGTCTCACCTGCTGCCAGGGCCTGACCCAAACTGTGGACAAGCAGGACACTGGACAGTTGATTGCCCACACTTTGCCTAGAGAAAGTAAGGCCAGTCTCTCCCATGATCCTCCTCCACAGGAAAGCCTCTCATCATCTGGGTCTGAGGGCTGAGGACTGATACTGTCCTGGTACCTCTGTCACCAATGCAATGGAGCCCACAGGAGCCTGGGGTGGCTGTCTAGGTAAAGGACGATGGTCTAGTCTCTGTCCTTTTAGTGGATCCCTAGGCTATTTGAATTATACTTCCTCCAGGAATCTATCCTCCTCAGGTCTCTGATAACATTGGTGACTAGGCTAACTGTAGCTTGCCATCGAGGCAACAGCAGATAACCAGTTCCTTCCCCCCGAGGCTCCAACCACCTGTTAGCTCATTAATCTGTTTAGTTAATTAAAGCTACCAGGTCTCTTGTTTTAAAGAGGAAGACAGGTTTGCTCACAGGCCTCCCAGCAAAGAATGAACGGGTTTCAGGTGTTGCTTTTCACTAAAGGAACAAGCTTTGCAACGATTCTTCTCGGTAATAACTACTCATGTTTCCAGTAAATGATTAGATGAAAAATGCTTCAGATTTTCCCCTTTCTTTGCCTTTGTTATACTAACAGGGCAAAGGCTCAGAGTTCTGACGTTGATCAGTGGGGTTCTGCTAAGTCAATAGAGCACCGACCACGTACTGTTCAGTCACAAGCTCGGGATTTTGAATTTCCTTCGGTTGTTTTCTCAGTGTAGGCTCCAAGGTGCTTTTCATCAGGTTAAAAATCACATGTCTGACTTTCTGGATAGAAGAAAAAAATGCTCATGCGTTTTAACCCAAAGCCATAGCTTTTGCCGTGACTTCAAGGTATAAATTGGTCCCAGTACATCCACACACACACATTAGCTGCTTTTTCTACAATGTGAATTTTGACACATAAGAAATGCTAATATACCTAGAATGTTTCTCTCTTTCTGTAAACTAAAAATTTATGTATGCTTCAGAGAATTGAGGAAGTCCCAAGACTTGGAGCCACCTGTCACAGGTTGAAGGGGACCCAAGAGGAGACAGTTTCCCACCTGTAGTCCTAAGGATGGCCTCTGGTCTTCATACTCTTCCCCTTTCCTAATCGCTAGGATTAAGGGCCTCAAAGTTCCAAATGGAAGATTTCCCTGTAATTTCCCTAAATATTCACTTCTGGGCTGAGTTCTATGTTTGTCTCAGCAGATTTTCAGCTGGCTGACTGACTCCATCCAGGGCTCACCAGTGGACTGCAAACTGCTGAGCTCTGGACTTGCTGAAAGCCGATGTAGGCCTGGCCAGCCTTTATGATTACTCCCTGTCTCTTCAGCTGCCTCAGCTAATCAAATGCTTCTGATAAGTGCACCATTGCCCAGCCTTTCACCCTCCCTGGGTCCTGACAATGATGCCCCATTGTCAGGGCATGGAAATAGTTATAGAAGAGAATATGTTGTTCCTTGTTGTCTCCCTGACCCCCAACCCCCTGCCCAACAGGCTTAAATGCTAAGTGAGAGGAAACCCCCAGCTGGCACACTAGGAATAATACTTGTTAAAACCAAATAGATCCAGTTCTCTCGACAGGTGGATGTCTTAGCTAAAGTAGTTCATAGGATAGAGCACTTGACCTGCTCTATATAAAACAGAGAGGTTATTGAATAATTTTGAGAGGAAATTGTTGTTCCTATACAAACCACTCAGAAATCATTATAGATAATCCAGCTATACTCAAAGAAATCTTACACAAAGGGGGACCAGAAATAAAATAAGTGACTGGGGTTCATTCTCTTGTCCGCGTTTCTCCTAGATAATAACTCTGATGCCAGCCATTGTAGGGCCTTTGCCCCTTCTGTTTCTGCCAATTACATTGGCCCTTGCATCACGAAAGCCTTTACTGGATGCATGCATTTCCATTTGGGTGCCATTAAACCCCTGCTTCTCTCCCTTCGTCAGCCCCCTGATAGTTTTCTTATTGATTAACTATTTGGGCACCGTGTTTTCCAATGTATTACCAAGCTTGTTACCCACCGGACATTCAATGCCAAAATTCTGTTCTCTTGTCCCCCAGCCCAGGCAGTGTTTGCTTTCTTAAAGATTTGAAAGGGTTACACAGGCTAAGGGGGGATGTGAAACCAAACAGGAGTCACATTGTTGTTGAAGAGACACATTGTTATCCATTGTTACTAAGTCTCCATTCCTTACAAGAACAGGTCTCTGTTTCCTAAATCAAATGTATCCTGCCAACCATGTTTTGTAACTTATGCTGAATTTGTAAGCCCATGACGTATGCCCACCCCTTTGCCTTGTTAAACTCCTGAGCACCCCGATGGCTCTCCTTGCGCCTTGTTCTTGCCCTTATCTGCCCGACACGTAGCCTTCGGCCCTGGGTCCTGTCCCCCTCTGTCCTGGTGCTAATAGCCAATGATCTCAACAGCTGTCTTCTAACAAACCTAGCCATTCCCCATAAAAGGGACCTCAAAAGCCAGTGATGGGCTGCTCTCTGAAACCCAACTTAGAGGGAGGCAGTCATCTGGACAGACCCTGTGCACTTCTAAATGAAGTTTGTTTTAATCAGATAATGGTAGAAATGTTCTTCCCACCTCCCTAACAGTGGTGGAGGACGGATGGCTTGCCCCTGTTCCTCCCAGAAGAACTCCTCAGATTCCTTAGAGTCATAAGGGTAGCTTTGCTTCTCAACTCCTCGGTTCCCCACCTGGAAGACAGAGGGTTGGGGTCTGATTCTAGCGCGTTGTCCTAATTCAGTCCCCCGAATCACATGGGAATCTGAGTGTCCAGATGTTGAGGGTCCCTGGTCCCAATCTGGTTTTGATTAATCAATAAAGAGCCAATGGCTGGGCAGGATGAAAGAGGTGGGACTCTTAGAATTCCTGAGCAAGAAACGCAGGGGAGAGAAGAGAAGATTGCTCCGTGAGAGAGGAGTAAGACGGACAATTCCGTGAGGGAGAGGAGGGGGAGACAGCTGAAATGTAGGTACAAAGAGAAAGTGGCTCCATGAGAAGGGTGCTCAGAAGGAAGCAGGGCAGTGAAGATAAAATATAGATTTAGAAAGTGTTAATCCAGGAATACCGGAGTTGGAGTATGTGCTAGCTGCGGCGAGGTTCATGAAGCACCCGGCCATTGAGCTTATAAGATATTAAAAATATCACTGCCTGTATGTGCGTTTCATTTTCGAATCCAGGGAACTCTGGGTGGGTGACAAGAAGTTCGATCACCCACGGGAGCTCAGAGTGGATTGACTATTCACCACTACAGCAGAGCTCATGGGGTTCAGGGCTGAGGTGACTGTGAGGTCTAAGGACAGCTCCACAGGGGTTACTGGCAACAGTTTGGGGGAGATGCTCATCAGTGGATGGTGGCTTGGGATCCAGGCTGAGAAACTGTACAGGGTAAATGGTGATGTGGGACCACAGCTTCTAGTCTTGTTTGCTTATGGTCTGAGGATGCCCAGAGGCCACTGGGCAGGTAGAGGTGGGGTAGATGTTCAGGTGGACCAGAAATGAGACTTGGAGATGTAGACAGTGGTCTCCCCTGCTCTAGTAGACCATATGGGGAAACCTCAGCTGGAGGCAACAGGAGACCAGACTCCATATTAGAGTCTGCGAGCAGGTGGGTGACAGACAGAGGGTCAGTCCACAGAGTTCCAGTAATGAAAAATGAAGAAGCAAAGTGTGTCCCACAAAAAGAACAGACACTTCAGTGTAATGTGTCTTACAGACACTTCAAGGCATGTGATAGACTCCCAAGTCTATCCTAAGTCTGTAGATAAAATGTCAGGGGAAGGAAGAGGAGAGGAGATGGGCACAGGGGTCTGGGCAGGGGCAGAGTTAGAGAAAAAAACTTGATTGTGGAGAAATGACAAGTGTGAGCTTTGGGTCTGCTTCAGAATCACTGTGCGACCTAGAGCAGGCCACTTGCCCTTCTTAGGTGTGGTCTACAGAATGAGAGACATTAACTGGGGGATCTCTAAGACCCCTTCCACTTCAGGAAGCCAGACTAGACTATGTGGCCTGTGCAGTAATTCCTTCCACCTCTGTGCCCCTCCCTGCCTTAAATCTGACTCCGCCCCCCTGGTCTTCTGTCAGAGGAAGTCAGGATGCCACCAGGAGACCCAGCACCAGCCCCGTCCTTGTGACTCCCAGGAACAGGCTTGCGCCGTAAGCCGTTAGTTCCAATCATCCCTTCATATTCTTGTGGTGAGCTGTGCAGGGCTCCTGAAGTAGCTTCCATGCATGAGGCTGGAGTCTAGATGGGCAACACAGCCCTTAACCTCCAAAGTTTGTGACTCTGGGTTCTGGGAGCTGAGTTTGTCTGACGGTACAGATGGAGGCAGTGTGCACACAGGCATGGTGCTGGAGGAAGACTCAGAGCTCTACATCTCCACCCCAGGCAGCAGAAGGAGACGGTGTGCCTCACTAGGTGGAGCTTGAGCATAGGAGACCTCAAAGCCCACCCCCACGGTGACACACTTCCTCCAACAAGGTCAAGCGAACTTCAACAAGGCCACACCTCCTAATAGTGCCACATTCTATGAGCCAAGCATTCAAACACATGAGTCTGTGGAGGCCAAACCTATTTAAACCATCACAGGGCCAGAGACAGAGCTGTGCGGGAGCCGAAAGCTGCGTGTTGTTGAAGTTAAGTGGGAGAGATAGAAATTCAAACCAGGATAGCATCGCCTCAGGATGTTAAATGTAATCTCCAAGGTCCTCACGAGGAAACGGACCCTGGAATTAACATAAAGGTGTCAAGAAGAGGATTCAGATGTTTCCCTGCCCCGCCCCCTACCCAGAAAAAGAAAGGAAGATGTCAGCAGAAGCGACTTCCAATTAAAATAGACGGTTGTCTAAAGGCAACAGAAAAAAATAGCAACATGACGGACCGGAGCCCTCTTTATCAATAATTAGTTTAAATAAGAATGGATGCGGCTGTCCAGTCAAAACATAAGATTGTCAGGATAGATTAGAAGCCACGAACAAACTGTCTCCAAGAGACTCTCTTCCCGATACAAAGACAGGTCTTTATTGAAAGTGAAAGACTGGGAATGAGAGTCACGCAAACAGAAGCCCAAACAGGCGAGGGCTGGGTATGGTAAAACTGCTCGAAACTCCCTTTCAATCAGGATGGCAGGGCTCGTGAGCAGGAGGCCGGGGTCTTCCCAATGAGAGCACATCCCAATACCTGTCCATCTGCTCAGAGCCACTGTAGATGATCCTGACCTAAACCAGGCAGCCTTGCTCACAAACAAACCTCGTAGCACAGCCCGCAGGAAGGATCATAGTCTACCTTGTTCTGTGCTAGTGGGTAGTGGGTCCCTCACGACCTCCCTGGCTCCTTTTTCCACAGGCAGGTAGTAACTCCGTGTATTCATCCAGACCCAGCTAGGCACTGCTTTCTGAGGAGCCTGCGGCTCTTGTCAGTCCTCGTTCTTGATTTTGAGTCCAGCCTCCCCCTCTCCAACCTCACTCCACCCACATGGCTCTCCAAGCAACCAAGCAAGTTCCTAGAGTCTGAGAGCTGGGATGGAGGTGGGGGCTTCCCATTGCACTTTTACAGAGAAGACTGCGGCTTGAGAGAGACCCTCTGAGGTAGCCCCAGCTGGGTGGGAGGGCTGTTGACTCCAGGCTAAGCTCCTGCCAGAGGTCATGCTGGCTACAGAGGGCTGAATGGCCATCCTCTGGCCCTGGTGAGGACCCGTAACATCCTGAAGCCTGGTGCTCACACAGTGACGACCCCTCCCTTGATCAGTGACATCCTGTGCAAGGTGATGTTGTTCTCCTATTTAACTGTCAGATGCTAGGAGGTCCGAGAGAAGTTGCTGCTCCTCCAAGGTTATGTTGACCTGTCAGAGAGGCTAGGACAAGTGACCTGACCCCCGAGTGCACAGGACCCTGGCTTTCGGAAAGTTTAGAATTGTAGTAGGCTACTTTGATTCCAGAGAGGATGGTGACACTGAGACTATTGTCACTCATACGGGCTAGAGAAGGGGACTCAGAGCCCCAGCCACCTGGGCTGTACTGTTCAGTGGGGAGGAGGGCATTGGTCAGATTTCCTGGTGTCCAGCGTGATGTCCCAGGATCCTCTCCTCTGCCGCCACCCCAACACTAAGCAAAGGCTTTCTCCCTAGTACATGCATGCAGTGTGGAGAGGAGGGGGCCTGTCTGTCACATGCATTTCATGTGGCAAAGTCCCTGCAGCTCCAAGATGCCACTGGAGCCAGTGGGGCCTCAGGTTCCCTTTTGTATCTTTGCCATGTGGGGACTACTCTGGAAGTCTTGACTTGCATTTTGTGCTGCAGGGTTTAATGTTCCATTGCAGGACCAATGGGAGTCCAGCTGGTTGCAGATCTTGGAGAGAGCTTTTCCCCAAAGTGGCCCTGCAGCATCCTGTGCTGCTATTGGCTGGAGAAGCATGTCACATGACTCCATTTTTGTTGTTGTTCCCAGTGGAATAGAGGCTGGGCCAACAAAGAAGCCTGCCATCAGTGAGGAGCCTGCACCCTGCCAGGACACCTGTGATCTTGCCTTGACATTCTCTTTGGTTGGCACCATGCTGAGGGAAAGTTATTCTGTGGCCCCAGGCAGTGACAGGCTGAGCCCAGGTCCTTACAGAGAGAGGTTTGCCCAGCAGCTGCTGGCACCTAATGCCTGTTCTGATGCATCCATCCTTCTTCCCTTTGACTGCCTCCCTCCTTCCTGGACTAAGCCTCAGCCTTTCCAGCTGCCAGCACATCTGTGTATTGTGAGGAGGACGGCCCTGCCCATCAAGTACATCTCTGACATCGCTTCAAAATGAAATGTGATCACCTGATACCAAAAGTCCAAACCAGAAAAATCTCCCTCTGCCCGAGGGTTTCTTATACCCTAGCAGTGGGACTTTCATATCTGTTCCCTGAGTGGAGGACCCACCAGCAATGCCCAGCATAATTAAAAAGCAGGGTCCGGTGTCGAGCCAGGCCGCCGGGATGGACGTGTTTCTCATGATCCGGCGCCACAAGACCACCATCTTTAGATGTTGGTCACCCTTACTCATGATGGAAAACGGTTGTTGAGCTGTGTGGCCTTCGCAATGAGCCTCTTCTGGAGGCAGTGCCAATGAACAAGCTGTGCAGTGAGGGCCCCAGGCCTACCCCCAGAAACCCATTCCCCAATAAAAAAGATTTGGCTCTCTAAAAAAAAAAAAAAAGCGGGGTCCTTCCTCAAGATGGTCAACTCACGGTTGTTGAGCTGTGTGCGCAAAACAAGATCTCCTGGTATCTATGAATAGAAGGATGACACAAATGGTGTCCTCTCTCTCTAGCAGCCATTAAAAGATAACAGACCAGGCCCCTATGCACTGGCTCAGCTGTCCATCAAACGTTCAGGATGAAAACGTTTGATAAACGCACACGTGGCCTGCTGCTGCTTTGACGGCCTTTTCAATCATTCTGGAGGTACGCAGATAAATATCTTGGAGGAGGGACCTGGAGAGAAACCCTTCACGAACCGAGGCTGCCTGGTGCAGCGGTCCATCCCTGTGCTGCTCCTGGATGCTGCCAGTGTTCCCCACCCCCACTCCCACACTGCCAATCTCCCCGCTCCATAGACCACCTCCTTCAGAGGGTCATCGCAGTGTTACTCTCCAATCTCTGCAAACCAGCATGGAGTGCACAGAAAAATGAAAAAATCCGTTTGCTGTCACCTTTGTTTCAATACATGCCTCCCCCCCCCTTCAGCTCAGATTTCATGCTCTCACCCTGCACTGAGATCAGATTGCCCTGTCAGGGTCACCAGTGGATTGTTAACTGTCAGCAGCTCCTGAGCTGTGGGCCTTCAGTTATGGTTTGAGTATGAAACAACACAGCCCCCCTTAACTCATGTATATGCAAACACTTCCTCTCTGGCCAGTGGTACCATTCCAGCAGGTTGTGGTACCAATAGGGAGGTAGGGACAGAATGGTGTGGAACTTTAATCTTTTTTCAAAACCTATCTTTAATGATGGTTCTTAAACTCTTAAACCTTCCTTGTAACCCACCACCCACCAAAGGTGGTGGGAAGAAAAGGATACAGGAGAATGGACCTGTTTAGAAAGGTTCTTCAGAGCGACTTTCTGGAAATGGGCAGTTCAGTTCACAGGTTAGCAGGCAGTGGCAGCTCGACCACTCACAGACACTTCATGGATACGCCAGCAGTCCAGGTCAGTAGAGTTTGGTTAGCAACAGTGGTGACACAACCTAACAGAGACAGCCAGGGTTCAGCCTCAGCTTGAAGCCTTCAGTAGGAAGGGCCCAGAGAGATACTAGAAGTTCTCAGCTTCTCTCGGGGAAGCAAGGACCAGCAACGACAGAAGACCCACAAGCTTGGCACAGCTAGCTGTACCAGCAAGCCAAGCTCTGTGTCTGTCACCCCGTGGAGTCCTCTTTATACCCTCCAAACATCACGTGTCCTCCACATGCCTTGCCTCAGCATGTGCATCCAATCAGCCCAAGTCCACAGAAGCGGCGAGAAACTGCAGCACGCCACCAGAAGCTTTCTGGTACGTTTCTCTCTATGGAGTCCCGACAAATGCAGCTCAACTACACATGTAAGGCGGACCAATCCATGTGTGTCGTTAGCGAAGAATCCTTCATCACGTGTCCTTCCACATGCTCTTTTTAGCAGAATCCCCTCTTTCCTGTGTCTGCTTCAGTGAAACGTTCCTCCACGAGTCTGCCTTAGCCTTTCACACCTGTGTCTACTTTAATGGACCGTTCCCTCACATGTTTGCCCCAGCAAAACCCCATCCAACTGACTTTCCAAAGAACCCTTAAGTTCCCACTTCGCTGGTAGATATGTCTGTTGCTGGAGTGAAGCTTCGGGAAATTACATTGAGTTCTGCTCCTAGCAGGTTTATAATTCCAGCTCAAGTGAAGACATGGCGTGCGTCATCTGGTGCACTGTCTTCCAAGGACACAGCCCTCCACGGTGCCTTCCTTCCCTTCTGTGAACCCTTCTCTCTTCAGTTGTGTCTGTCATGGCTTCTGGTACAGTGTAAGCACAATGACTAACACCGTTGTGCTCAGTCCCTGGGGCCTTCCTTCCCCATGGAACTGAGGGCCTCTTCACTGCTGCTTCCTTTCTGAGCTCCCTGGCTGTCTGTCTCTTCGCCATTTCTAGTCTCTCCTTGACTGGCTTCCTGCCTATCCACTAGTCCTGCCTCTCTTTCTCTGATTCTCATAGAAGCTTCCAAATGCTCTCCCTGCCTCCTCCCGCTTCTCCCAGGAATGGCTTCTCCCGGGGCAGCAATAGCCTTAAAGAAATCCAGAGTGTTCCCACGAGCAAAGCCCCGTCCTAAGCACCCAGCAGGCCCTGCTCCCTCTGCTCCAGTCACTCTGGCCTCTGGCTCCTCTCTGGCCCTGTAGGTCCGCTCTGCCTGAGGCCTTTGCGCCTGGGCTTTCACTCTTCCACTTTGCTGAGGCCTCCTCAACAACCCCCCCCACCCAGTGGTGTTGGCACTGTCTTCTCCACAGCAGGGTTGATCATGCCTTCTCCCCTGGTGTCTGGAGTTCCAGCCTGGCAGCTCCTACCCCCACACCTGCCTCTCCTCACACGCCCTGCCATTAGCTTCACTGTCAGAGGGACTCTGAAGACTGCAGATGATCCATCAATTCGTTCCTTTCACTTGCCAGGAGCACCTGACTCATCTCCTGGCCCAGAGCAGGTGGGGGAGGGGGAGCCACTGTCACGATGCAGATGGTGATCGAGGGAGAGCAGCCTGACTATGTACTGAGGTTCTGCAGGATCCCAAACCTTACCACACTCCCAAAGAAAGATGGTGTGCCTGCACAGAGGAAGTAGGTAGGTGGTATGGGGAAAGTGTCCTTTCTAGAATTTTCTGCCTTTAGGAATTATCTTGGACTCTCTCTCTCTCTCTCTCTCTCTCTCTCTCTCTCTCTCTCTCTCTCTCTCTCTCTGTATTCCTTAAAAATAAGAAGTGATAGAGAAAAATTCTCTGATTCCATTATAATCTCAAAACTAAAGAAATAATTAAAAAAACTAAGTAGTGTTTATTGATGTTGACAGGAGACAAGAAAGGAAGGATTGGATATTATCTTTCAATAGCTATGAATTCTTCCCTAAGGATGTCAGAGGAACACAGCCCAGCACCCTAACAATACATCCCAATCCATCCTGTAGACGAGGCTCAGACAAAGGGGCCACAAAAGTCTTCCTGAGCCTCCCAAGACTCAGTGTCTTGCGTCAGTTTTGATACCTGCAAAAAAAAAAAGTCAGCTCTCTTTCTCTCCCTTTAGGATGAGGGCATTAGAGTCCTTACTGCTGGTATCGGGGACCGGCTTTATGGTTGCAGATTTCCTCGGAATCCAGCGATGACAGAGTTGTCTCCCATAGCCAATAGGGACCCATGGCAATCGCCATACATTCCCATCATCCACCTGGCTCACCTCCCACCCTTACTTGTGAGTGATTACATCACTGCCCAAATAAAAAGCAGACCATTCCTGACCTTTGTCCCTTTTTTCTCTCTTTCTCCCTTCATCTCTGTCGCCCCGTTTGCCCTTCCCCCCACAATAAACCTCTCTCACGTGGAACTGTATTGGCCTGGTGTGGTCTGTCCAGACACGAGCCACGGTTCCAACACAGCACTTACTTCCCAACAAATAGGGGAACAGAGACACGCTTGGGCATTTGTCTGTCTTGGAGTTCTCTACTCATGAAACTGGCCCAAAGTTCTTTCTGAGGCTGAGCTGGGGGCATCTGGAAGCTAAGCAGCTATTGACACTCCAGAGACTGTCCATGAGGGCACTGGGAAATGGAGGCTAGGTGGCACCAGGGAGACTTCGGACTGTGTGGTCCCTTCTGGTGTGGTTACAGCTGCTTCTCCAGGTATCTGTGTCCCCGGGTGTTATACATGACCTTTGTGAGGTACAAGTGGATACTTCATGAATGTGCTCGAGACCCAGCCTGTGGAGGAAGGATTTTCAGGAGGAAGAGACATGACACTGTGGTTTCCAGAAAGCTTTTTCACAGGTTTCCTGAAGACCTATCTTTTCCGGACTAGGAAGACCATTGTGAAGAATCCAGAAATTGACTCCACAGGGAGATGTAGACAAGCTTTGAAGTCCATGGAAGTTGTGGCAGGCAGCTTGTGACAAGTTTCAGTGATACCTGGAGAAAGCTGGTGGCCACATGAGATACCTTTCAAACTCTGCATGGCCCAGTGACACCCCATTCCACAGAACGGTCTCCTGAGTCTCACTTAAGCTCCCTAAGTGTCTGAGAATGACCTTGAACCTGACCCTCTTGCCTCTGGCATTATAGTCACTTGCTGTCCCTCCTGGTTTATTCGATACTGAGGACCAGATTGAGGGTTTCATGAGCGCTAACTGTGCACTCCTCCAGTTGAGCTACATCTCCATACCCCTGGCGTTTCTTTTTACAACAAATACCATCCTGTGTATCCCCATATCGCCCTGATCAGTTTCCGTTCTGGGTCTGTCCAATGGAGCGAGCATCCTCTTTATCAGAGCTGTGTGGGGCAACAGTCTAGGCACAGTGGTTCTTGGGGACACAGATGACCTGTGTTCAAAGGGGAACTGGCCCATCCACTCCCTCAGGAGGGGGAATTTTTCAATTACTGCTACCGCTAGGCACTAGGTATTGAGAACTGTATGCACTGTCTGTCTGTCCATCTATCTGCTCATCTGTCTGTCTGTCTGTCAATCCAGCCAAGAGCTCAGAGGAGAAGAGGCATCCCAGATATCTGGATGGTAGAGGCAGCCAGGACTCCTCCACACTTAGATGAGACCGAGGATGATGGTGAAGGGCGGGGAGGGGACAGAAACCCTGATTTTCCTGTTACCATCATCACCACCACCACCACCACCACCACCACCACCACCACCACCACCACCATGAAGAACCCACAGCGAGGCCCCATGAAGGGATCGGGATGAACTTTAAAACCGATGAAATCTGTGGGAGACAGCTTGTGACAGGGACACAGAAAAGGCAGGCTTGAGGGCGTCCTTTCAAAGTTCTACATGCCCCAAGCTGCCTCGCAGCTCTGTTCTCCAGCAGATCCCTGGCAACCAGTGGCCCACGTCACTGTTGAGAGCGGGAGGGTAACAAGCCACTACTAGGGCAGGACTGCAGTCGTGTCTGTCTTTTTTTTAAATTTTATTCTTTGTAAGTGAAATGAGTTTATTTATTAAGAAAACTTTAAGGGAGTGGGAGGGAGTATGCTTCGCATGGCTCAACAATAACAGAAAGCAGTTTTAAAGCAACTAAGGGACCAGCTCCGTCACGGGGCTGTGGCAGATGAAACAGGGCAATATAAATAACATAGCCCGTGGTGCTGATGCTGAGCCTGTCCTGTAAGGATCAGCCGGGCTGCAGCATCACCATGGCGGCTGTGTGGTTGTGGCTGCTGCTCCTGGCCCTCATGCGTCCTCACGCCTTTGCTTAGTGACTCCCCCTCCACTTTTTCCGGCCATCTGGGTCCTCACATCTTCTTCGCTTAGCAACTCTCCCTCTCCATAGCTGGGCTAACTTCATCACTGAAGTCAGAACATGCCTCCCGCAACCTGAGAGTCGGACAATGCATTGGAAGATCCAGGAACACCCTCCTACCCCACCCCTATGCACAGTGTCATCTGTTCCTGCTGGATGGGTGACTGTAGCAGGGACAGGATCACTTGGGCACTCGAGGTCCCTTTTCTGCAGGCTTTGCGCCCGTTCTATCGAAGAGATAACCGAAGCGCACAACTGTCCTTTGAGTATGGAGCCTCCAGTCCTCTGAGTGAGGGCTGCGGGCTCCCTGCTCGCCTTGGCTGTAGCATCGGGAACGCAAAGGTTTGCGGAGGAAATCGGAACAAATTGATTCCTGCTTGAGCAGGCCGTCCTTTTCCAGATCGTTACCAGCAGATCTGTATTGGATCCCAGCACCCAGTGTGGTCTCTCCTCCCCCACTCCAGACATGGCTGAGAGAGAGCATCAATAACCTTGACAAAATCTAAATAAAAGTGTCTCCAGTAACCGTAGGGGAGGGATGTGCGGGCGCCTCTTGAGGAGTCCATAAATCTGGGGCTGATGGATCACCTGGGCAGGTACTCCACCACCAGCGTCCTGGCTCGGGACCAGAAGTAGCGTAATTACTGCTCCAGCGGCGGTTATCTGGGCTAGCCAGTCCATTTTTCTCTTTTATTACCATTACATTTCAGGGAAGTGTCCTCTGCAGACCCCTCTTATCTAAATGTTGGATTTATTTGATGGCTCCACTAAGACCGGGTGGTGAAGCCAGAGCTTGTCCTGCAATACGAGGGACTCTGTCCCTGAGCCCACCTGCCCAGAGGGCTCTTTCGTGGCGTGATGGGTGGGTGGCTGGATAGCTTACTATTTGTAACTGTCACTCCCATCAGTGACACCATTCTTTTTTTCTTCCTTCCCTGTCCCCTTGATTTGTGGATGACTGTGTCCAACTCAGCATAGTAGGAAAGGCTTGGGGAGGGGCTGGGGGTGAGGCTGGGGGTGGGGCTGGGGCTGGGGCTGGGGCTGGGGCTGGGGCTGGGGCTGGGGCTGGGGCTGGGGCTGGAGCTGGAGCTGGGCCTGGAGCTGGGCCTGGGGCTGAGGTGTGGCTGGGGTTGGGGCTGGGGCTGAGGCTGGGCCTAAGGCTAAGACCGAGGCTGGGGCTGGGGCTGGGGCTGGGCCTGGAGTGTGGCTGGGGCTGGGGCTGGGGCTGGGGCTGGAGTGTGGCTGGGGCTGGGGCTGGGGCTGGGGCTGGAGTGTGGGTGGGGCTGGGGCTGGGGCTGAGTGTGAGGCTGGGGCTGGGGCTGGGGCTGGTGCTGAGTCTGAGTCTGAGCATGATCTTTCTGGAGAGATAGGAAGGGACAGGGACAGCGGCCAGTATGGTCACCTTTCTGACCAGCCTGAGCATCTTTCTCATCCTGTGTTCTGTTGCAGTCAACAAAACTACAGATTCAAGGGATCTTTTTCTTCTCTCTCCCTCCCTGCCCAGTGTGTGTGCCTGTGTATGTACACATGTATGTGAGAGAGAGTGTGTACAGGTACACATGTGTGTGAATGTGTGTGAGAGTGTGTGTGTATAGGTACATGTCTGTGTGAATGTATGTGACAGAGTGTGTGTGTATAGGTACACACGTGTGTATAGGTACACATGTATGTGAATGTGTGAGTATGAGCGTATGTATGTATATGTACACGTGTGTGTGAGCATGCCAGTATGTATGTATAATACACATGTGTGTGAGTGTGTTTATGTATATGTACATATGTATATGTGAGTGCTTATATATATGTACACACCTGTGTGAATGTGTGTGAGAGTATGAGTGTGTGTATGTATATGTACACATGGGTTTGAATATGTGTGAAAGTGTGTATATATGACACACATGTGTGTGAGTGTGTGTGAGTGTGTATGTGTGTGCATGTGTGTACATGTGTATGTGTAGATGCTCTCACACCCATGTGCTCCAGAGGTTGGAAGCCAGAGGTTGACACTGGATGTCTCTTTTACTCTTCACATTCTTTTTGTGATACAGAAACTCTCTCATTGAAACTGTAGCTCACTGGTTAGCTAGATCAAGTCCCAGGACCTTAGTGCTTGGTTACAGGCCCCTGGTTCCATGCGTATGGGTGGTATTTGGGTGCGTGTGTGTGTGTGTGTGTGTGTGTGTGTGTGTGTGTGTGTGTGTGTGTGTTCACCTGCCTGTTTATGCACAGAGACCAAAGGAAGGTACCAGGCATCCTGCTTTGTAACTCTGTCAGGGCCTCTCCCCTAACCTGAAGGTAGACTGGTAGCTAGTAAGCCCTAGTGTCTTGTCCACACCCCCACTCTGTCTGCCCAGTGCTGGGGGGATAGCCATGGGGGTAACCACGCCTGGCTTTTGATATGAATGCTGGGATTTGAACTCAGGTCCTCATGGTGACACAGCAAGTACTCATACCCACTGAGCCATCATTCTCAGCCAAAAACTCATGCCTATGAGTAAGCATTTTATCCACTGAGGTAACTTCTGCTCCCAGGGAGCTCCTTCTGACTGAATTTACTCGATGCCTTGATATGCTGGGCCCAAGCTGCACATCAGAATCAATAGGCTTTTCTGAGCAACGTCGGCTTCTGTAAGACACAGACAAGTGCCCCACCTGAGTGCAATGGAGTCATGACTCAGCACAGTAACAGCTGTGGGAAGTTGATGTCTATCACTCTGTCACACCAGAGCCTCCCAGGGCAAGTGTACAGTGTTGTGGACACAATGTTTCCCTTTTGTTCCTCTTACCCTCATTTGGAAGCCTTGTTATCTTTGTAAAACACCCCCCCTCCCCCGATGCTTTGTCCATTTTCCTTCCAATAGGAAGAAGCAGAGGATATATCCTAGGAACCACACTCTTGATGACTTGCCTGTCATTGGTAGACATTAATTATCTGCTGTACTCTGCTGCAGGGGAAGCTGGGAAATGTAGTTTTTATTCTCTGTGGCTTAAATGTGAGGCTTTCCAACTAAAGCAAGATGTGCCTAATTTATGGTGGGGGGCAGACTGTGTGGGGACTGGTGTGATGGCCACAGCTGGGTGCATGGGTGAGAAAAGTATTTGGGTGCTATTGAAGTACAGTTGACTTGTTACATGAGTATACTTTGTTTTTGTCTAATTTTCCTGACTTCCTTGGCTCTCCTCCTTGGGTGATTTTTTCTGGTCTTGTCTCTAGCATGTGACTCTTTTCTTATCTGCAGTTAAATGTGCTTTCTGGAGGCTGGAGGGATGTGTCAGTGGTTAAGAGCATTTGCTGCTCCTCTGGAGAACCTAAGTTTGGTTCCCATACCTCTGGGGAAGCTTGGAGAATTTACTCATTGGAGCCCACGCCATGCCCAGTTCTATGCTGTGGGCTAAGGGTACATCAGGAAGCAGAGGCAGGTACGTGTTCCTCAGGCCCGGAGACAGCCATGGGATGCAGCCACAGGTGTGATGCTTTTGCATCACAAGATGAAGTCCTAGGGACTGGATGACTCCTTACGCTTGAAAACATAAGAGCAGGACTAGACAAGTATATGTGAAACAAAAATATTTAATGAAACCTCCCCAAATGTCCCAAAACCTTCTAGATACTTGGCACAGCAGAGAGGACCTTGTGAGTCTTGGAATACAAGGACTGAAGTACAAGCCCTGGGTATGTAGTTCAGGTGTGTGTGCCTACTGTCACCTTTATGCTTGTCCCTCTGTATGTGACATCTCTTTCCCCCTCCTTGGCTCCAAAGCCTTTCTCTTTTATCACTGGCTTTGAGCACATCTGCTACAGTGACACTATGGGATTTCACTCCCTCCTTCTTCGTGTGTGTGTGTCGGTGGTTTATGAAACCTTTCAGACCTGTTTTGTCTTGTTTGGATTTAGTTTTTAATCAAAACTGGTAAATCCTTGGTCACTCTTGCCAAATTGTTTCTGTCCTGAAAGAATTAATAACCCGCAGACTGAGCTCTGTAAGAAAGCTTGCAGTCTTTCAGGCAGAAGAGAGATGATAGTCAATGCAAATTTGGATCTCGCCACGGAACACCGAGCACCGGAAATGCTAATTATACACATTAATACCCCACAGTTCCTCTGATGAGCTAACTATCTTTAAAAGGCTATTGACTGTTCAAAGACTGACAATAGCAGAGTGTGGAGCTGACAACATGTGCACAAGTAAAATGGGAGGTAGCCGGAATTGCTCAGAGAGAAGAGACGAAAGAAATGCACCAAGGTGTTGTATGTGAAGTGGTATGAGTCACATGAGGTTGGTTATATAAGCACATGCAATATGAACCCCTAGGCAACCACTAAGGAACCTATACAAGGAACAGGTCACAAACAAAAAGAAAGACAAAATGGGATCTGGATAAGAGTTTCTCAAACGGAAGGCAGAAAAAGAAGGATCGCTGACAGACGCAAATGTGACACAGGAAAGCACAGAGCGAGGCTGCCATAGTTGACCCTTACCTCAGTTAGGGTTTCTGTTATTGTGACTGACACTATGACGAAAAGCGACACACTGAAGGAAGTCAGGGCCAGAACTCATGGTAGGAACCTGGAGGCAGGAACCTAGAAGCAGGAACCTGGAGGCAGGAACTGAGACAGAAGCCATGGGGAACACTGATGATGGGCTTGCTCTTCCTGGCTTGCTTAGGCTGCTTGATTCTAGGAACCCCCCCCCACCCACATCAACCATGAGTTAAGAAAATGTACCCAAGTCTTGCCTACAGACCAATCAAGAAGGAACATTTTCTTAGTTTCTTGCCTACGGGCCAATCAGAAGGGAGTGTTTTCTTAGTTTCTTTCCTCTTCCTTATGTCAACTTGACAAAAAATTAACTGGGACAAGTATGAACTCCCTTCCACAGGCTCCTGAATTAATTCTCAGTCTCAGAGGTGGGTGGTGCTTTTTTTGGGGAGGGTGAGATTTTGAAATGAGGAGGTGCATGCAGCCCTGCTGGAGGAAGAAGGTCATTGGGGTTGTCCTGGGAGCCTCTAACCTTGGCCCATTTCTGTGTTCCCCCTCTCTGCTTCTTTGCACCATGAGTTGAGAAGCCCCATAGCCCAGTGGTTTCTCAACCTTCCTGACACTTGAAACCCTTTAATACATCTCCTCATGTTGTGGTGACCCCCAACCATAAAAGTATCTTTGTTGTTCTTTCATAACTGTAATTTTGCTACTGTTGTGAATCATGATGTAAATATCTGTGCTTTCAGGTGCTCTCGGGTGACCTTCGTGAAAGGGTCATTGGATGCCCAAATGGGTCAAAACCTGCAGGTTGAAACCACTGCTGTAAGAAGACCTAGCCCCATGATTGTCTGCTCAAGCACCTGGAACCAGATGACCAGGACAGAGTCCT
The DNA here is from genome assembly GCF_011064425.1 of Rattus rattus. Classification (NCBI taxonomy): domain Eukaryota; kingdom Metazoa; phylum Chordata; class Mammalia; order Rodentia; family Muridae; genus Rattus; species Rattus rattus. Next base: position 27,112,583 of record NC_046154.1, on the reverse strand, counting down.
CAGAAGCCATGAGCCAAAATGAAGCTTTCTTTCTTCAGATTGCTCCGTCAAGCAATCTCAAGAGTAAGAAGTGATATGTAAAATCTAATTACATGTAAAATCTATGTGTATAATCTTGTTAATGTGAACGATATAAGAACAAATATGGGATCCCAGGTGTCTTAGTTAGGGTTTTACTGCTGTGAACAGACACCATCATCAATGCAAGTCTTATAAAGGACAACATTTCATTGGGGCTGGCTTACAGGTTCAGAGCTTCAGTCCATTATCATCAAGGCAGGAGCATGGCAGCATCCAGGCAGGCATGGTACAGGAGGAGCTGAGAGTTCTACATCTTCACCCGCAGGGAGCCAGGACAGAGTGCACATCCTCAGGCAGCTAGGAGGAGGGTCTCCAAGCCCAACCCCCACAGTGACACACTTCCTCCAACAAGGCCACACCTTCTAAGAGTGCCATACCCTGGGCCAAGCATATGCAAACCATCACACCAGTGTTTGTAAAAATACATCTGTATGATAATCACAGTAACCCCTCCACCCCTAATTATTAGGACACAAATAGGCAAAGTGTTTAGAATGATTCACACACAGCAGGAATGACTATCTTCCTGTCAGAGTAGATTTCTAGCCAAAGAATTCTACTCCCAGAGGTTTAGTGATTCCTTTCTAGTGACAGAGCTGTTCCCTCGTCAATAGAACATTTCAAAAAGATTCTCAAAATGACAGTGCAAAGCTGGATAGAACGGCAAAGAGAAGTAAACAGACCCACCCTATGGTGGTTTGAACATGCTTGGCCCAGGGAGGGGCACTATTAGGAGGTGTGGCCTTGTTGGAGTAGGTGTGGCCTTGTTAGAGGAAGTGTGTCACTATAGGGGGTGGACTTTAAGACCCTTTCCTACCTGCCTGGAAGCCAGTCTGTTTGCCTTTAGAACAAGATGTAGAACTCTCAGCTCTCCTGCACCATGCCTGCCTGGATGTTGCCATGTTCCCGCCTTGATGATAATGGACTGAACCTCTGAATCTATAAGCCAGCCCCAATTAACTGTTGCCCTTGTAAGAGTTGCCTTGGTCATGGTTTCTCTTCCCAGCAGTAAAACCATGACTAAGACACACATGTGTCACAGGTGACTTCCAAGTCACCTCACAGTACATAACGGAATGGGTAGACAGTAGAGAAGTGGATGGAGAATTCGACCATCAAACAACTGCCTCTAATTGACATTGATAGAATCCCATACAACACTATAACACAGCACAAACCATATTCGCAGGCATCTGGTGCTTTTAATAAGCTGGAATAAAATAAATCAAGACTCAGCAATTTAAAAGGATCCCGATGTTAAAGAAAATATATGTTGCTTGCTGATAATAAAATAAATCAGAACTCAAAAGCAGAAGTGGAGACAGGATTGTGGACTGTTTGGACATCGAGTCAATACACTTATAAACTGGAACACATGGATCAAGGAGCAATTAGGGAACTTTCTGAACTCAGCGAGAGCAGGAAAACTAACAAGTCAAGAGCATTACTGGCTGCTAAATCAAAACTCAGAAGCCATTTGCATGTTGAGTACTGAATATGCAAATGAGGACAGTCTTAGCCAATGGCCTCAACTTCTACCCTAGGCAGCTAGAAAAGCAAACTCAGGTGGAAGCCAACAAGGAAAAGCAGACAATAAAGATTAGATCACGGGTTGGTGACACAGGAAGCAGAAACACTGTAGAGAGATGAAAATAAAAACCCAGCCACTTGACAGGACCTATGGCATAATACACAGACACAACAGTTAGGGACAAGGAGGGAACATGGTTGCTTTGGGAATGGGAGGAGGTATCACTGCCAATCAGTTCATGGACGCCAAAATGAGTGTTAAAATTGCTAACAGCTTTACCCAAAGAAACATGTCAGCTCAAAGATTAGGGCCTGGGGATGGGACACAGGTTTGTATGTTGGCTGTGGCGTATACACAGGGAGGTTTCAAAGGATGATTTCGGTTTTCTCTTCCATCATGTGGGTCCTGGAGATCAGGCTCAGGTCATCAGCATTGACAGCATCTTTACCCACTGAGCTATCTCACCAGCCCCAGAAACGAGCTTTGACTCCACCCGTGGACTCAGTTGCTGTGTGAAGGTTTTCTTGTCCAATCGTGCCACAGCTCAGTCCCTAGTTGAGATGATGAACAGACTGAAGATGATATAGAAGTTCCCTATGGATGGGGTTGACCCCGTTTCCCTCCCACCTGCCTCGGAACAATGCAGCTTTTGTGCCCTATAGAGTGTGCATTCCGGGCGCCATCTTGGAAGCAGAGACCAAGCCCTAACCTGGAGGCCGCTTGCAACACAGCACTTAAAAAAATGAAGATGAGGGGTTGGGGATTTAGCTCAGTGGTAGAGCGCTTGCCTAGCAAGTGCAAGGCCCTGGGTTCGGTCCCCAGCTCCAGAAAAAAAGAAAAAAGAAAAAAGAAAAAAATGAAGATGGAGACTTTATGGCAGCGACTCATGGTCAGAAGTGACACTTATCAGGGTCAGCAATTCCCCACAAAAACTTATATGGTGACGACTTGGTAGCTTATGGAGCTATGGAAAGATGGGGAATCTTTAAGACCCTGGGAGGAAGCAGAGTCATTGTGGGATGTCCCTGAGGAGATTTTGTGACCCCAGTCCCTGCTTAAGTCTCTTTATTATCTGGTTACTATGAAGTGGGACAGATTTGTGGCATTCTGACCTTGATGTGGAACCCAAGGTGACAGGGCCCAGGGATCATGGATTGAAACCCCCAAGCCAAAATAAAATTTTCAACGGTTAAGGTTGTTATTAATCTGTGTATTTTGCGGCGGTGGCAACAGCCACACGTGGGCTGCTGGTCTGTCTCTGCCCAATCTGCCTGGCAGCCTTCTCCTCTGCTAAGCCAGGCCATCGGTCTTCTGTGTTTGCTGTATGAATGCATGCTGGGCAGAGATGCTGGGCAATGCCCTAAGAAAGATGAGCCACCTGCTCTGGGAAAGAGGCTCCACAGGTGGGGGCCACCTGCTCTGGGAAAGAGGCTCCCCAGGTGGGCGCCATCTGCCAGTGCCACCTACCGCCCCCTTGAGGTAGAAAAGGAAGGGCTGCCCTGGTCCTTGAACCTTGAATCTTCATACACATGGAAACCACTTTGGGAATGGCAGTATGAAAGGTGAGCTCTCTGAGGAGGTGACTAAAGATAACCGTAGACTCTCCTAGTGGACAAACATCTTAGAGGCAGATCCTCTAAGGTTCAGGGGTCCCCTGGAATCTTCCAGAAGCTGGAGGCATGGTTGCCATGTTCCAACACAGTAAACAAGCAAGTGTAATGCCCACGAAGCTCGTGCAGGGACCTCTGAGATGAGTGTGGTGGGCAACAGTTCCCTGGCACAGTGAGGCACACAGACTGGCTGCTGCCCACAGAAGCCTCTGACCCCGGCCAGCTGGCTGAGCAAGAGTTCCCACGCTGCCAGACATTTGTGTTTCTGTGCAAAATAGACCAGTTTGTAATCACTGGAAATCCATCCTGTTTGGGGAAAAATTTCATGCAGAAAAAACAGTAGCAAGTCTACAGAGAGATGCGGCCTAAAGCCTTCTGTCCACGTGCAGTCTGACTCAGCCTGTGGCCCTTTTCAGTATAGGGCATTTACAAGAAAGCATTCAGGCTAAGCGGCATCGCCCCCAACTCCCCTATCTTCTCCTTGCCCTCACTCTGGCCACCATGCTCCTCCCCCTTTCCCTCATGCTCCTCCCCCTTTCCCTCATGCTCCACCCCTTTGCATCATGTTCCATCCCCCTTCCCTCGTGCTCTGCCCCCTTTCCCTCATGCTCCGCCCCCTTTCCCTCTCACTCTGCCCCCTTTCCCTTCCTCTCCGGTTTATTTTCAGAGCCTGGGGATCTTCCTCAACCCTGTGACATTTACTCTTCAGAATGAGAAACTTTTCCATTTCTGGTTCCCAGAGCAAGGCTGCTGGATGAGATTTTTCCCAGCCTCCTCCTGCCCTGCTAGAGGGGATGTGCTAAGGCAAGGGGCCCACCCTGTCAACCAGTATCTATAAAGTACTTGCTACTCAGGCCTTTCTTGTGAGCTGAATTCCATCCATGGAGGTGGATGTTTCTGGAGGCCAGGACTCAGTTAACACAGACCTGTACTCCTCAGCAGGGTGGTGAAGGGTTAATGGAGAGGGTCAGAAATTTCTTCTCAGCTTCAAGGCCTTTGCTATCCTCTCTGTCCTCTGTTTGTGTGGCCATGTGGCTGTTAGGGCCCATGGTTATCAGTGAATTGATGGAGGAGCTGAGTCTGAGGAGACTAAGGGTTTAGGAGCTGAGGCAGGGATCCCTCCCGGCAGAGGGACAACAAGGGCCATGGCTGGGCTTTAGGCAGAGGACACAGGAGTGAGGCTGGGCAGAGGACATGAGCTCTGGAGCTGGAGAGCTTGAATACCAACTTCAAAGCAGGCTTGGCCTATGTAGTTGCAAGTGACAGAAACTACCTCGTCTTGCCTGAGTTCAGAAAGAAATATAACTCTCCTGAGACACTGGTCTGTAGGGTTATGGGGTCCCGAGTCTGCTCCACCACAGGGCACAGCTGCTCAGGGAGGAAGGAAGTTGACCTCCTTTACTCCACACTGTCACCGGACAGGTGTGGGGCTGCCCTGGGACACCACTCCGGGGATGGAGAAGAACAGTCTGAGGCCAGGGACACAGCCAGAGCTGGCTTGGGGGTCCCCTGGCCTGTGATGAGACCAAGGACATCTGGTTTTCAGGCTCTCAAATACCCAGGTGCCGCTGGATGTTGCTGAAGAGCTGAGAATGGAGTGGGGGCCCACAGGCTGGATCTAGCCCAGGGCCGAGGGGAAAGAGGGGGAGCTCTGGCTGATCCCAAAGGAAGAGAGTCCTTGGCTTGAACTTGGTTTGGTGGTAACCTTGGCTGGGAGTGCAGGGAGGCCTTCTGTAGGAGATTAGATGGCAGCTCTGTAGTCGAAAGCCTTCTCATGGTTCCCTACGGCGGATCCCGATGAGAGGAGATGGTTCTTGGTTTAAGGCATTTATTGTCGTGGCAGAAGGTTGATGAGTAAAACCATACCCTACTTCTCAGGGTGGGCCTGAGATTAAATAGTTCTTGCAGAGAGGAGTGTCTGGGAAGGAAGGGAAGTTCAGTGGCTAAGTCCCCAGGCCTTTAGGTACCTCATTAAAATGGAGATCTGTCTTGAGCCTATGTGACCACAGGTCATGTGCTCTACCTGTGAAGGGGCTTGGGGCAATGCCCTTACATGACAAATCTATGGAGGACTGCGGCTAGTGATGGGGCCTGGTGCCTGGGAATCAGGCGAAACACCTACATTCCCTTCAGAGTCCCTGGGGTTTTGAGCCTTAGCTCAATAGGGAACCAGAGTGTCTTTCATGGTCCCATGCTGGCCTAGTAGGGGCTGATGCAAATGGGAGAAGGACCCTGGAAGAGACTAAGCTGGTCAGACAAATCCCTATAAATAAGAATCTCACAGCTTGCAAGAGTGGAGACAGAGCCAGGAGGTTGACATATCACCCGGGGCAGCTGCTGACTTAAATTGATTCTTTCATTCATTTAAAGCAAGGAATCGTTCTGTAGCTGAGGCTAGCCTATGACTTACTATCCTACAACTAGCTCAGGATAGTCTTGAACTTGCTGTCCTCCTGCCTCAGCCTCCTGGGTGCTAGAATTACAGCTGTGAGCTGCCATACCTGGCCTAGTGTTGATGACAATGACAATGAAGAAGATGAAGGTGATGATGATGACAAAGATGATGAGGAAGAAGATGATGAAGACAAAGATGATGATGAAGAAGAAGATGAGGATGAAGATGAAGAAGAAGAAGAAAATGAAGATGATGAAGATGATGAAGGTGATGAAGATGATGAAAAAGATGAAGGTGATGAAGATGATGGAGATGATGAAGATGGTGAAGATGATGAAGAAGATGAAGACAAAGATGATGAGGAAGAAGAAAATGAAGATGATGATGAAGACAAAGATGATGATGATGATGAAGATGGTGAAGATGATGGAGATGGTGAAGATGATGAAGATGATGAAGATGATGATGAAGATGAAGATGATGATGAAGATGATGATGTTGGCGATGATGACAATGAAGAAGAAGATGAAGACAAAGATGATGATGACAATGATAGAGATGAAGAAGATAAAATGGTGGTGAAGAAGAAGATGATGGTGATAAAGACGATGATGAAGATGAAGATGAAAAATGATGGTGGTGGTGATAATGAAGATGGTGTTGGTGATGATGGTGATGGTGATGATGATGATGATGAGTGTGTGTGTGTGTGTGTGTGTGTGTGTGTTGCTGAGGATGGAACTAGGAGCCCTGAGCACTCTAGGCGAGTATTCCACCACTGAGCTTCAGACCTAGCTGTGGATGAATTGAGCCAAGTGTCTCCAGGAAGAGGAAGTCTTCAGCTCAGTCCCCTCTAGCCACCACCTCACCCCCAGCACTCCAGCACCTCTGGCTGACTCCCCGCTCTGTTGCCTGCTGGTGCCTCTTGGCCCAGGTTCTTCATGCATGCTCCCTTGCGTCCAGCGTGGCGCCCAAGGCCTCACGGCATTCTATAAGTAAAAGGACAGGAGAGGATCATGAAGGAGTGGATAGCGCTGTCTGGTATTGGCAGGTGTGGACCTGTGACTCCACCAGAACACAGAACTGGGTGAAGGAGAAGGTGGGTTGAGCATGGGGACAGAGGCACTAACAGCAAGGACAGGCTGCTGCTAGGCACCAGTGAGCTTGTCACACCCCCTTTCCTGTGCCTTTTACCCTGCAGCTGGCTGCCTCTGCAGAGGTGCCCTTCTGGGGATGACCAGTCCTGATTCCCACAGCTCTGAAGGAGGCTGCGGTGACCAAGTGTGGTCTCATATGCTCAAGTGGATTTTCTGTAGCGACTTTGGCAACTCAGATGTTTGCACACAGCTTCTGTGACCACTGCTGAAGAGACAGGGGAAGGGAAGCAGAGAGGCTCCCACTGGGCTGCTTGGTTGGTATCAGTGGCTGCTGATACCTGTTCCCTGGACCTCCTGGCGAGGGAGAGCACTAGGATGAATGAGGCTTGGATGCTTAGCACGAGGTGAGTGAGAAGCACGGGTGTGGAAGTTACATATGCAGAGGTGGAGGAGCCCCACCCACGCCGTAGTGATGGGGCTTCTGGGAGGAGGGGGAATTTTCCCCTGACCATCATCACCAAACTCACTTCCCTGAGTGAGCCACAAGTGCCAAGCAGGCAGCCCAGTGAGAGCCTTCCTCTCTGCAGTTACTTACAGTATGTTAGAGGCTCCTGCTGGGGGCAGAAACCCCACCAAAGCTAATTCAAGGACACCCTGACTCCCCTTCCCAATGACATCCATTTAGGAATGGCGGCCAAGGCTCAGGGAAAACATGAGACTGCCTAGCCTGGCTTTATCTAGAGAAGTGAGGGCAGGATTCTAAACCCGGCCTGTGAGGAACCCATCTCTGCTGATGATTCCTGAACACTGGCCCCTTTAATTACAGGGGAAGGCTGTGTCTGAGCTGACAAACATGCCACTGTGGGCCTGGGCACATAGGGCCCCGGGCAGGTGGTTATGGATCAAGATGAACGGTGGTGGGGCCGTCTCACAGCCTAGCATCCTGGTCAATTGGCGTCTATGTACTGGGTGCTCACTGAGGCCCTGCTCACAGATTCATTCAACTCCCAACAGGCATGTCTATGGATGCAGAGGACTGTCAAGAGATACCAAGAGATGTCTCCTGAAAAGCTGAGAGCCTTTGGAGGGAACTCGAGATCCACAATCCCACACTCTAAAAGGCTGTTCTCCAGGGTCCTCATTACAGAGCTAGTGATGTTGTGCGCTGGCAAAATGACATAGATGCCAGGTTCTTTGCTGGGTCATGAGACACACACGCACACATGCACACGCGCACACACACACACATACACACACGATGCACGCACATGCACATGCACACATGCACCGGCTTGCAGGCACTGAGCATCTTGTGAGAATAGGAGGTCTCTGGGGAGCTAGCTGCACAGGAGCCCAGGCACCATGCAGGAACTCCACCCACCCCCGGCACAAGAACATCCACCAGTGCATCCCCATCCTGCAGAGTGCGGGCAGCAGCTAGCTCAGGCTCTGTTGAGAGGTCAGGTCTCTGACTCATTGGCCTTGGAGGCTGTTCTTAGCCACTGAGCCCGGGTAACATGGAGGTACACACCAAGGTGGTGTCTGTCCTCAGGGGCTCAAGGTCTGATGGGAGAGGCAGGTGCATGGGCAGAGAAGTCCGACATAGATGACTAAGCTCTGTGGTGGGGTGAGGGTGGGTTTATACTTTGTAGTACTGAAGTGGGTGGAGACTTGAGTCTGACCACCACAGGACTTACCAGATCACAGGGTCTATCAGACCACAGGACCTTGGCTAGTTCCAGTCCTTAAGATCCTCTGACTTCTCATCTGTATAATGGGATCATATGGGTTGTTGGGGGATGGGTTCATCCATGCAGTCGAGTGTCTGGCCTGGCGCCTGGTGCACAGCCGGTGCTGACTAAGCATTTTTTTTAAATTTATGAATCTCTTATTTTTGAATGCAGAGAGCAGGTGTTTAGTGAGCACCTGCTGTGGGCCTGGCCCTGTTCAGGGGGCGGAGAATTCAGTACTGTGAGAAGCCAGGTGCTGTGTCCTTGTCTAATCTCAGGGTTGAATGGCAGTCGTGACCAGAGGCCAGCTCTGAGCGGAGGGTGAACCTGGCAGGAGCCTCTCTGAGCAGGTGGCAGGTCAGCTGAGAAGGTGCAGTAATGAGACACTCACTGTGGGTACAGGAAGAGGAAGGAATTTCTGGCTGTGCAGAATCCACTTGGAGGAAGAGGCTTATGCTAAAAGAGATCTCCCATGGCAGACGGCAGGGCAAGGTGAGCAGTGAAGGGAAGAGAGGGCATGTGCCAACAGGGTGTCCCTTGCGCTGAAAGGACTTGTGCAGAGGTAGTGGGAGAGAGTAGGGATGGGGACTGAATGTCTTCCCTCTTTCCTTGGGCTGCAGACAGTGCAGACAGTGGGGAGAGGGAGCCCTGATTGCCAGGTATAGAGTTCTCATTGGAACCATGTCTGGAGCCTGCCATGTACCATCAGGAGGGTGTGCTCACACTCCACAGGGCTCACATCCTGGGAAGACATCAGGTGCATGAAAGCAGGGAGTGCATGGCTGGTGGTATCCACAGGCAATCAGTGACCAGAAACCAAGTCCATACACAGTGGAATATACAGAAAGCAGTGGCTCCTGAGAGATGCCATGGGGTAGATGAGTCCAAGATAGCACAGCACAGCAAAGAACACCTCACAAAAGAACTCCTCAGCAAAGATGTAGATACCTCATAGCATGACTCCATCATATAGAATGTCAAGGCAAGGCAGGTTTCTGGTGATGAAAGATGAGTACTCCCCAAGCCTGGAGAAGGGAAGCACAATGGGGATTAGCTATTCTTGATGGAGTGATGGGTATTCTTTCTCTAAGTGGGCCATTGTCCTGGTGCCTGCCTTAGTTACTTTCTATTGCTGTGATAAGACACCATGGCTAAGGCAACTCATGAAATAGTTTTTAATTGGGCTTGTGATTTCAGAGGGTAAGAGCCCATGGTGGTAGAAACATCTTGATTGGTGAGAAGGAAGCAAAGAAGCATGTTGGGAACGGTAGGAGTTATTTAAAACCTCAAAGCCAGTGACACACTTCCCTCCAGTGAGGCCACACCTCCTAATCCTTCCTAAAATAGTTCCATCCACTAGGGACCAAGAATTGAAATACACGAGCCTATGAACAACCTTGTCATTCAAACCACCACAGCATACGAACACGTTTTTCAATTTCACACTTAAAAATAAGTATATTGGCTGGATGTGGCTGTGCACACCTATAGTCCTAACACTTGGGAAGGAAGATGAGGCAGGGGCTTTGAGAGTTGAAAGTCATCTTAGGCTATGCAGTGAGTATTGTGGCCCAGTGACTGCCCTCTCCTTCCTCAGGCTCCTGTGGTTCCCAGGTATGATGTTTGTGCTGGTTTGAGTGAGAATGGCCCCCAGTTTGTGGAACTGTTTGGGGAGGATTAGGAGGCGTGGCCTTGTTGAAGGAGGTGTGTCATGGGGGGGCGGTGTTGAGATTTCAAAAACCCACTCCAGATCCAGTCTGTCTTTCTCACCCTGATGCCAAGTTTCAGATTAGAGGCAAGCTCTCAGCGACTGCTCCACCATCAGGCCTGCCTGGCTGCTGCCATACTGCCCACCAGGATGGTCATGGACATCCCTTCTGAGACTATAAACAAGCTCCCCGGTTAAATGCTTCCCTTCATGCGTTGCCTTGGTCGTGGTATCTTTTCACAGCAATGGAAAAGTAACTTAGACTGCATGTAAAAGCACAGAGCTGTGAAGAGAGACGCCGTGGTGCCTCACAGATGGATGCCATAAGGTATGGTGAGTCCCATTGGAAACAAAGAGTTATACAGACCCAGCCAAACAGCCAGGGGCGGTGGCTAATGAGCAGAGAGGGAGAGGGTTTTGTTTGTATTGGCAGCATGCCTGGTGGTAGTGAGTGTTTTACCAAGAATCCTAGAGGGGTTGCCTGGCAGGCTGTCAAGGAGCTTGGTTACCAGAGGGGAAGAATGGAAAAGGGACAGAGAGGAGGGGATGGGACCAAGGGAGAGAAGAAGAGGGAGGAGAAAGTGGTGGAAAAGGGAAGTTAGAGAAGAGGGAGGAGGGAGGAGAAAGTGATGGAAAAGGGAAGTTAGAGAAGAGGGAGGAGGGAGACTTGACTGGACAGAATGAGGGAGAGAAGACAGAGCAGGGGGAAGGAGAGAGTAAAAAGCCAGAAGGGGAGGGAGGAAGAAGAGGGTTAAGGGATATGGGGAGGAAGAGGGGAGGGAGAGGGAGGAGGGAGAGGGAGAGGGAGGAGGGAGAGGTGGGAGGAGCAGCCAAGAGTTAGATAAGAAGGAAGGCACAGAAACCACAGCGTGAGAGTGGAGAGAGATGGAAAGGAAACGGGAAGGGGAGGAAGGGCAAAAGGTACAAAGTGGGGTTGGGGATGGCAGGTGTCTGGGACACAGCCCAGCTGGGCTCTCTGGTGGGTGACACTCTCTGGGTCTCTAAAATGAAGTGATGCAGGGCAAGCAACAGAAGGCCATTTGAGCCCAGGATCTGTTAGATGGTTTCCACCCTCCTCTGACTCTGACATATTCAGGGAAGAAGTCGGCCTGACTGGGGTTCTGGGTGGGGTCCAGTACACCGCAGTCCCTCCTTCCATTGGAGTTAGGTAGAGAATCTGAGGGGAAGCTATGAAATCTGTATTTAAAGATGCAGAGTGCTAAACTGCTTGCATCCTGGGATCAAGTCTGCTGGGAATTAGATGAGTTTGCTGTATGACCTTAACCTTTCTGGACCAGACTCCTCCACCATCACAGGACGTGGCCAAGATATATGTTTCACTGTCCCGTGGTGTGTATGATGTGCTGGGGACAGCCCCAAGTCATCGGCAGGTGCCCTCCTCCACTTAATTATTAGAACTCAATTCCTGTTATGGTTTCCACTTTTCAGAACAGAACATGTAAGCCCTCAGGGACGCCTAACCGCTTCCAGTCACAGGGATCATTCACGGAAGGGCTGCCTACCCTCCCTTTGCAGCCTGAAGCATGGTCACAGCAGGGACTCCGTTCACTGCCATCTCTCATCTCTCAGGACAATGGGGCGTCCAGGAGATGCTGTGACCAGAGTCCTGAAGGTCGAGCCGCCCATCACCACAGAGACCGATGAGCTGAGTGGGGAAATGAATCTTTAAACATGTCTTCTGTCTCATCTCCTCTGGCAGATACATGGAAAGCTGAGAACGGAGACGGGCGGTCAGTCAGGTGATCAGACACCCCTTTACCCCCGGCCTCAGGGTGTGAGTGTCTCGGGAATAAGGGACCCCACAGATGGGGTTAGTGAGAGTGGGTCACCGTGACACTGTTCAGAGACTCAGGACAGGGTGGAGTACTATGACAGGTCGTCTGGACACAGAGTGGAATGGGAGGGTTTCCCATAGCTGTGGACCACAGAGATGCAGTATCTTGTGCCACTGAGGGGCACCACTGCAGAGAAGGCACCCGTTCAGTGAGACCAGGCCCGACCCCACAAACGCCTCTGTGGAAGCTACTTAGTATGAGGATAGCCCTTAGGCACGGGCAGCTGATGGGGTACAGCAGCAATGCTGTATGTCCCTCCTGGGGTCTAGCCTAGTGTGTTCAGGCTGCAGTTTCATTTCATGCCTGCCCTGCCCTTGCGGGTGCCTCATCTCAACTCCACCAGGCATTTGCGTTCAGCCCCAATTGCGTATGCAGCACTGAATCCTTGGAAAGGCCCCATCTGTCAATATGTCTGCAGTCCCAAAGTGGCTCCTGCTTCAGATCAATGGTGTTTACCAAGCTGGGCAGGAAGGTGGTGAGTTATTTTTCTTCCCTCCCTGTGTACTTTCTGAGTCACCAGCCATCTCTCTTGCTTTGCAGATGAAGGTGACTGGCAGGCTCTGCTCCGGGGACGTCAGGATCGTGTCGATGGCTCTCCAGCTGGACTGAACGCTGGCCTGTGCGCTGCACGCTTGGGATGATGCCACCCCTCTGTACATTAGCTCTGTTGGGTGGATCACCAGGGAGACTGAGTCGCTTATCCTAGAAAGCACAGTAGAGCTGGGGAGAAGGCTCAGTGGGTAAGGTTCACACAGAACACGTGTGAGGACCTGAGTTCGAATCCCCAGAACCCCAGAACCCATAGGAAGTCAGGCATGGTTGTCTGTTTCTCTGTGCTTGTATAGCAAGATGCGGTAGAGACTTTGTCCCAAAGAAGGTGGTAGTTCAGACAGACAGATGACAGATAGATAGATACACACACACACACACACACACACACACACACACACACACACACACACACACGCATGCACGCACACGCACACACACCAAGGCCTCACTTTGGGCCCAGAACAAACTGACTGCTTCTTACTGCCTCCTCTCTAAAGTACTTTTTTAATTGCTGAAAGCTCTCATGTTCAATGTCGGCTCTTGTCATCCTCCATTGACAAATGGCAGTATGGAGACAGACACATGGTACTAATCCCTTGTCCCTCATGGCTTCCCAAACCCCTGTTCCAAACTGCCAAGTTCCGGGGAACCTGGGCAGTCCATACCCTGCTGTGGCGCCCACTCCTTGTTCTTGTCTGCTTGTCTTGTCTGTCTTGAGAGGAATTGCCTCTCAGGATTCTAAATGGGAGCCTGTCCCCAAGGGATAGGGGTGTTTCCCATACCCGACACATAGTAGGTGCTTTACCGAGGACAGCCAAGAGCAACAGTGACAACCCAAGCCCAGGCTGAGACCCAGATGACCCCTGCCTCTGCCTCACTTCCTCCAGTGTGTCTCACATTAATCCTACTTTAAAAAGCTGGATTCCCTCAGCAGATCCACTTCGTTGGAGGGAGCCGTACCCGTGAAGACAGAGCTGGTCAGGAAAGCTCCCCCGGCTTGCCCATCACTCCAGAGATCGATGAGCTGTGATTGCTGCTCCAGCATCTGTCAGCAGCTGCCTAATTTTAGCCGGATCTTTGCAGGCTCCCTGCCCTGCTCGTCCGCCCCCGTGGATGGCGAGAGACTCCGAGAAGCACCATTGATCTTTTGACTAAAGTGTCCTAATGAAATACAAATCTGTTGTCACTTAAAGAGCCATCTGTCATGGTGGCACAGAAGAAATGCTACCAGGAGAACAATAACCATAATTTCATTTTAAGACCCAGCCTTCCTCCCCCTTTCCCTGCCAGAGAAAAATCGATGTCTTTTACTGTTTCATTTTGCCATGGAGCAGTGGGGGAAAACCATCAACAGGATGTTAAAGATATTTCCAGTTTTGCGCCAGTACGCCGTTCAGGACCTCGCAACTTCTTGCATTGAATTAGTGCGTATTTGCATGGGGGCTTCATTCTGCTTTGGTGATCAGTGCTGTGTAAGTGGCACAGGGTACAGCAGGGTTCCCAGGGGGGACCATCAGCCTTGCACAGCCTTAGGACTGCCTGGGCAGAGTAAACAGCCTGCCATTGTCATTGGAGTATGAGATGTCCCTTAGTCCCCTGAATTGAGAGCTGATGGCCTTTGGGGATGTGATTAGATCCTGAGGGCTCAGACCCAATCAATTAATTAATCTATCGATGGATTTATGATATGATAGTATTGCTGGAAATGTTGAAGAATGGGAGACAGGGACTCCGTAAGGTAGGTCACGGGAGTGGGAGGGGGGATTGTAGCTTGCTGTAATGTCTTCCTTCCTGCTCCCTCTGCTTCCTGTCCATAATGAAGTGGGCAGTGCACCCTTGTGTTCCCACCTCCGAGATGTTTTACCACCAATGTGTGCGTGTGGCCAAGTGACTATGAACTGAGACAGGGAAAAACAAGTCACTCCTCCAGCCGCTGACGTTCACACCTGCCCCCATAATCCTTGCTCCATACTGCTGATCTACAGACAATCCATTCCCTGCCCATCACCCCACTGCCCCCTCCTTCCCTCATCTGCCGTGGCATTGCTTCTCAGAAGTCTCCTGGGAGCCTGTCACTCAGGGATACGGCTGTTCTTCCGTATCTGATCACAGTGGGTGCCTCACTAAGGAGCACCAAGAAGGACAGTGACAAGCCTGGAGAGACGGCTCAGCGGGTAAGAGCACTTGGGGCACTTGCTGAGGATTTGATTTTGGTTCCCAGCACCCAACAATGACTCACGACCAGCTGTAACTCCAGATCCGTGGGCTCTGGTGCCCTCTTCTGGCCACAGACGTCTCTGCAATCATGTGCACACACCCATCTCAGATTAACAAATATACATATAGTTCAAAGACAAACAAACATAAAACCCATACACATAATTTAGGAAAAAAAACCACCAAACCCTTCACAGTGTGGGTGTCTTCACCACTATGATGAAAAAATGCATATGATGGAGAGGCAGCAAAGATAGAAAAATGGAGCGGTACACATGCTATGGAGAGAGGTGGAACTGAAGAGGCGACTAGATACCATGGTGGCGAGGACCAGGCTGATGTGAGGAGTCTATGCTGCCACCTAAGGCCATGATGATGCTGCCAAAAGTCATGTCTAGGGCAGAGGTCCTATTGCCATCCAGGTCTATGTTGATATCCATGGTCTGTGTCAGCACTGAGGCCACGTGGATGTCTGAGCTCTAGGCTGTCCCCTGAAGCCATGTTGATGCCCACAGGCCATGTTGCCACCAAGGGCCATACTCATCTGTGTGGCCTGTGCTGTCACCTGAGGTCGTAATAATGCCTAAGTCCCTGATGCTGCTGAGGACCCTGTCTTGGTCCTTGGTCTACTGCAACCAGGGACCATGTTCTGTGGTCCCAGGAACCGTGTGACAGCTCACAATCAGTGCTCCTGCTGACTGTAAAGAACAAGGAAGCTACTGTCCCAATGAGATCGATGACCCCAGATGCACAGTTGACAGAGAGGGATACAAGAGGCTTCTGAGACCACCCTGCCCCCACCTCAATCCCCACCTTGTCAGAGAAGTAGCAATCTAAATAGAAAAACCAATGAAAGAACTCTTCATTCAGAAAGAACTGTGGTAAGGATGTTGAAGTCAGCTTCCCATCAAGGATGGCTCTGGCAGGGGTGGGGGAGGGGAATGACTCAGTTCTATCTAAGGGGCAGGCCACTGAGAGTTTGACCGTGCTCCAGTGAGTATATAGATAACACACACTGGACTTTTATATTTAAATTTTTGGGTTTTTATTCGAGGGGGGAAGGTCACAAGGGTGGGGGATAGACATGGAAGAATTGAGAAGTGATGGGGTACATGATGCAAATCCCCCAAAGAATCAGTACAAATATTAAGTTGGTAAGAAAAAATAAGAAAGTAACTCTTAAAAAATTAAACCTAGGGCTGGAGAGATGGCTCAGCGGCTAAGAGCACTGACTGCTCTTCCAGAGGTCCTGAGTTCAATTCCCAGGGACTACATGGTGGCTCACAACCATCTGTAATGGGATCCGATGCCCTCTTCTAGTGTGTCTGAAGACAGCTACAGTGTATTCATATAAATAAATTTTAAAAAATGTCTCAGGCTGAAACATTTCCTACTAAAAAAAAAAAATTAAACCTAGATCTCTCATACATAACCCAGATCTACCAATCATGGGGATTTACCCAAAGTACCCAGAGCCAATGCGTTATAGAGATCCTTGCATGTTAATGTTCACTACAGTCTTGGTCTCAAGAGCTAAGTTCTAGAGCCAGCCCACGTGTCCATCTTCATAAGAATGGATAAAAAAAGGCACAAAGACACAATGGATTTTTTTTTTCATCAAGAAAGAGGAGTGGACTTATACCGTTTGCAGAAACGTGGACACAGCTGGAAATAATATTGACTATAATAAGCCAGTTTCAGAAAGACAAATATTGTATGTTTTCACTCACTTGTGTTACTTGGTTTTATACAGATGTCTAATATCAAGCATGTATGCATATGAAGTGAAAGTAGGAGTGATATCTTCAAGGGGAGAGCAGGGGTTATGGGGAGGGGACGCTAAGGACAGGGGAAGGGAGACAGGGGAAGGTAGATGGGGAAGGGAGGGGGAGCTACTCAGGGGAGGGGAGGGCATAGGAAGAATATGCCAATGTATAACAATGTACGTCATGTGTATAACGGTACCGTGTACAGTGAATATACACAATGATATCTTAAAAAAAAAATAAAGTTTAAAAAAAGCGACTCCTCTCAAGTTGCTTGAGTCAAGCATTTGATGACCGAGAGCTCAGAGCCTGTGATGGGCTCAGGATATAATGGTTTTATGGGAAATACTGCTGAGTAGCCGGGACCCAGCTGTCTACCCAGCAAATAGCAGACACAGATGGGCAGTGCCTGGAGGGAGGGAGGAGAGGTGCTACTGCGCGAGGTGCCTGTTCTCCTGGTGTGGATGGACTGAAGGTGTGAATGGTGAAAGCCTCCGCATGTCTAGCTGCTTTC
Source organism: Rattus rattus (assembly GCF_011064425.1). Classification (NCBI taxonomy): domain Eukaryota; kingdom Metazoa; phylum Chordata; class Mammalia; order Rodentia; family Muridae; genus Rattus; species Rattus rattus. The sequence goes on along the minus strand of NC_046154.1, from coordinate 27,095,526 downwards.
GGATGGAAGATCTTTGAGACCTGGGGAAGATAAGCTGACTCCTGTGTCACTCAGTGATTTGACAGCAGAAGAAGAGAAGCTGAGTTCCCTCTGGTCAGCTCCATCTAGAAAGTTCCTTCAGTCTCTGTTCATGTGTCCCAGAGTCTCAGCTGGTGTTGGCTGACGTTTCAGTGTTGGCGGCGGAGGAAACCTTGAGAGAACATGTAAAGAGCGAATGATGTCCCCAGTGAACGTCCATCACTGAGGTAGGCACGGCCATGTCGAGAAGGAACGCCTCAGACATACGGAGACCTGGCCAAGTCTTCCCCTTGTGGGATGTTCTCGGAACTGGCAATGCCTCGGGGAGGAATGTTGGCAGTATGTGCAAAGCTGGCAACCAAGCCTCCTCTTCCAGGATGTTCACAGCCTGAGGCTGCTCGCCCATGGAGACCTCCAACCACGACTACCTCAACCTTCCCTCTGCTGCACAGAATAAACACTCGGGTTCCTGTTGTTGTGGTCCTTGGTGCCAGTCAAGCAGAATGCGCAGGGCCCGCCCAACCCTAGCTTTTCTGTACTTGTGTCTCTGTGGCTGCTCTCTCTCTATCTCTTGATGCACCAGCCAGAGTTCAGGAATCCAAGATGCACAGGACACAGAACTTTATGTATGCTCTTTCTTCTGCCTCTGTTTTTTGTTTGTCCGACCATCTCTCTCTCTCTCTCTCTCTCTCTCTCTCTCTCTCTCTCTCCCCCTCTCTCTCTCTCTCTCTCTCCTCTCCTCCCATGTATGCACAAGCCAATTGTTGATATCAGCCTTCCTCAATTACTTTCCATCTTAAACATTGAAGTTGAGTCTCTCATTTGAGCTACTCTGGCCAGCCAGCTTCCTCTGAGGATCCCCTCCCATGCTGGGGCTGCAGGTGGGCCAATTTGCCTACTGAGCATTCGTGGGAGCTAGGGATTTGAACTCCAGTCACCACACATGCACAGCAAGCGCTTTCCCCACCGAGCCATCTCCCTCGCACCAGGAATACGCTTTTCATCAAATCAGCTTTGCTGAAGTGCAACTGCGATCAAACGCGACCGTGAGCATTCAGTTTGATGAGGTTTGACGGGCGCCCACAGGTGTCTGCTCTCCCTCGCAGCCGCAGCTCAGACATTCCCATTAACTCCGAGATCTTCCCTCTGGTCTCTTTGCAGTCAAATCCTCTCCCCCGCACCTTTGTCTGACCTCTGTAACTTCATTTTTGTCTTTTTTAAAGTTCAGATAGATGGATTTGTACAATTTTCATTCTCTGTCTTTTTCAAAATCCGACACGACACCTTAACGTTACCCCATGCTGCTGGACGTCAGTTGCTTGTAACATTTTTATTACTGCGTAGTGTTCCAGTGCGTGGATGTGTTCTATTTTGCTCGGCTCTTCGATAATTGATGGACTCTTTCTATAACACTCATATTTTCACACTCGTCTTTGAGCAGAGAGTTATGACTTTTTTTCTCACTGGCAAATAAACATCCAGTGGTGGTTGGAGCATAGCACAGATGCACGTTTAATATCTTAAGATCTAGTCAAACGGATTAGAAAAGTATCCAGTTCTCATTCCTGTCTCACTGTATGAGAGAGTCCCAGGGGAGCAGCAGCCTTGCCCACACTTGGGGTCAAGCTTGTCAACTTTAGCTTCTCTAGTAGCTTCATGACATCACCTTACAGCAGCTGTAATTATGTTTCCCTGATGACGGATGCCACTAAATAGCTTTTGAATGTGTTTGTCATTACACATTACCCCAGTTCCCTTTAATTATTAACCTGATGTAATGTAGAGCCATCTGGGAGGGGAGCCTCAACTGAGAAATTGCCTAGGTGGGATTGGTCTGCCGGCATGTCTGTAGGGGATTGGCTTCATATTTAATTGGTTGAGGAGGGCCCTGCCTACTGTAGGTGGTACTATTCCCTGGGCTGAGCTGCATAAGAAAGTGAGTGAGGAATTGAACCAGAGAGTGTCGGGCTCCAACATCCTTTACATTCTTGAATCCACTTCTATTACTTTTTTCTTCTGACTGTAGTTACAGTTTTGTATTTCTGTGCACACCTAGTAAGTTTTCTTGGGTAGTAGACAACCTGTGTGCTGTTGCTTACTGTGTTGAATTATATTTCTTTAAATAGGGTTAGATTTTGCTTTGAGAAGCAGTTGAATGATTCTAGACCACTTAGATAATTTTGGAGTTTTCTGCTGAGCCTTTTAAAGTGGATTCCGAGGGTGTATTCACCAAAGGTCAGTGCTGCCCGAGTTTCAGAATGTGATGCCGTGTTGATTACAATATTCTTCCACTCTAGTTCCCAGCCCTGTAGGAGCTTCCAAATTCTTCTGTCCTTTCTCTTCTTGAGGTTTTTTTCCCTGGCCTGAAGTACTTTCCTTCCCTCCATGGCAGAATATTCTCTGCCAGTTTCTTAGCCGGACCCTTCTAGTCTAGATCCCTTTCCTCCTCTGCACTGTCCAGTTTCTGCATTTTAGCCAATGGGGCCTTTCAGAGCCCAGGCCCCGCCTCTTCCTGTGTGGATCTCTTGAGTTCTGCTGTAGTCTGGAAGCTATTGGCTCAGCTCACAGTCTCCTCTGTCATTATCGTCTGGCACAACCGTGGCGCTATGTCTAGGAACTGTTGTTTTCTTTAGCCTTGTTCACTTCTCTAGTTACAAAGGACAAGAGGATACATTCTATCCCCACCGATTAAGCGGGACTACAAGGTCCAAGTTCAACTCCTGTGATTTTCCCAGTGGTTTGTTTTTTGTTTTGTTAATTTTATTTTGTTTCTTTTGTTTGTTTGTTTGTTTACACACACTTAAACATTCCAGCTAAGAGTCTGATTCTTTCTTTCCGGGTGGAATCTGTCGTGGAGCCCTGAGTTTTAGGTTGAGGGAGCCTCAGAGTGAAGAGGTCACCCAACTGCCTAGCCACCCAGTAAATATCTAACTCTTGTACCTTCTCAGCTGACCTGCCACCTGCTTGGAACCAGGCCCACCCTCTGCTCAGAGCTGGCCTCTGTTCACAATTGCCATTCAACCCTAGGCAAGGACACAACAGGGCCAGGGCCACAGCAGGTGCTCAGTAAACACCTGCTCTCTGCATTCAAAAATAAGAGACTCATACATTTTTAAAAATGCTTAGTCAGCACCCGCTGTGCACCAGGCTCCAGGCCAGACATTTGGCTGCATGGATGAACCCATCCCCCAACAACCCATATGATCCCATTATACAGATGAGAAGTCAGAGGGTCTTAAGGACTGGAACTAGCCAGGGTCCTGTGGTCTGGTAGACCCTGTGATCTGGTAAGTTCTGTGGTGGTCAGACTCAAGTCTCCACCCACTTCAGTACTACAAAGTGTAAACCCACCTTCACCCCACCACAGAGCTTAGTCATCTATGTCGGACTTCTCTGCCCATGCACCTGCCTCTCCCATCAGACCTTGAGCCCCTGAGGACAGACACCTTGCTGTATACCTCCACGTTACCCAGGCTCCGTGGCTTAGAACTACTTCTTAGGCTAAGGAGACAGATTTGCTGAATCCCGGCCTGTCCGTTGATAGCTTCGGTCTGAGCTAGCTGCTGCCTGCAGTCCCTAACGCTGTGACCCTTTAATACAGTTTCCCATGTTTCAGTGACCCACAACTGTCAAATTATTTTCATTGGTGCTTCGTAACTGTAATTTTGCTACCGTTATAAACCGTAATGTAAATATTTTTGGAGACAGAGGTTTGCCGGAGGGGTCGGGACCCTCAGGCTGAGATCCACTGCTGTAGGAGGGGTGCATTTGAGAGCTAGGAAACGCAGGCTGCTTGATACTAGAGGCTGACACATTCTTTCTTTTCACTCACCTTCCCTGAAGCCCCATCTTCCGGGGTGACATTGTCTTCCCTGGGACCTAGGAAGCTAAGAGATGTCGCCAATGTTGAGGCAAGCAGCTATTGCCACCAGCCCTGCTGAAGCTAGGAACCTTCCATTTGCTTTATTGGTTTTTTTTTCCCCAAGCAATGGAAACTTAGCCAACAGTTCAGCTGAGACTAGGTCCAGCTGGAACTGAGCTTCTCCTACTGCCTCTAGGAGTGACCTCCTGGCTGGGCTTCGCAGGGGGCAGAGAGCAGGAAAAACTGGTCTCCGAGACTCTGTTTACTTCCTCTAGCTCCAGGCTCCCTTAAACGAGGCACAATTACCTTCTAATCTCTGTGATTTCTACTCACTGCTCCTAGAAAAGCCCCACTTTACATTTTTAGGTGGAGAAATATGTGAGGGTTAAAACCATATGATACCACGTAGAAAGCCGAGGGTGGAGAATGCCTGCCAGCTCTTTCTGCGCTCTGGGGCTTCTTAATGGAAAAATGGAGCCAGATGGGCTGAGAAGGCAGGCTGACATCTGCTCCCCAGAAAACTGGGGGAGCTTCTCCAAGACGCTCACTATGGGGTGGGGGAGGGGCATCAGAGTCACATTTTATCCTCTCAAGTCTGGTGCAGCCTTGATACCTTCTGTCCCATGCCTTGCTTAGACCGCCTGCAGATCAGAGAGCCCTTCGGCCCCAGGGAGTGCCTCTTCTCCCTTTCCTCCTTCCCACAGCATCTCCATCTTCCGTGAGGTCAGAGGGCAGAGATAAGGATACATGATACAGAGTCGAGCAAAGTGTGCTGTCCCACCTGCTGCTTTCTGCAAACTGGAAACTCGAGGAAGCTTCAGTACGGGTTGGTCTAGGTCCAGCGGCATGGGAAAGCCAGCCATGGGTCTGAATGCACAGGGCAGAAAGCCTTCTGATTGGGTGCAGTTTCCAAGGACAGGAACTAGAACGCCTCGGAGCAAACAGAAGCCTGCCCGGTCCATCCTTGTGGTATTCAGGCCCCAGAGGACTTGGGGGACCGGGGTTCCCACCACTGAGCAGCAGGCCCTGTTATCAGGGGTTCTCACATACTAACACTGCTAACCTAAACACCACAACTCTTTTATACAGTTCTTCACATTGTGGTGAGCCCTAACCATATAACTATTTTTGTTTCTACTTTGTAACTGTACTTTTGCTACTGTTACGAATTGTAATGTAAATAACTGAGGTTTTCGATGGTTTCAAGCAACCCCTGTGAAAAGGTCATTCTACAGTTGGGGTCGTGGCCCTTGGGTCGAGAACCACGACTCAATCCTCATCTGTGGCTGGAGCGCTCATCTCTAGAACTACAACACAGACTCACAAGTAACACTCCACCTGCCACCCGGGACTTCTCAGGTCAGGTCATCCCGCGGGCGATATTCAGTTTAGAGAAGTGACGGACGTGGACCACAACCATCCCGGAAGTAGCGTCTCCCAGAAGTGAGCTCGGCAAACCGAATGCTCCTGTGTGCACACGTCCCACGCCAAGCTCCCAGCAGCACTCATGAGCTACCATCAGATGAGCCGACCGGCTCTTGGGAGGAACTACGGCTCCTGCTGATAGAAAGAGATTGACACAAGAAGGAAAGAAAAAGCTGGAGTCAGGCTGCTGATAAGACTCAGTCGCCTCTCTGGATTGGGATGGTGACAATATGATCGAACTCAAATCGTTAGGCTTGGCCACAGGTGTCTGCTGAGCCATCTCGCTGGATCTTTATTGGTCATGTGAACAGCAATATCTTCTTTCATTGTGCCCTGCTTCTGTTCTTTCCGTTTTATTGAGCGCTCCAGCCACAGATGAGGATTGAGTCGCGGTTCTCGACCCAAGGGCCACGACCCCAACTGTAGAATGACCCTTTCACAGGGGTTGCTTGAAACCATCGAAAACCTCAGTTATTTACATTACAATTCGTAACAGTAGCAAAAGTACAGTTACAAAGTAGAAACAAAAATAGTTATATGGTTAGGGCTCACCACAATGTGAAGAACTGTATAAAAGAGTTGTGGTGTTTAGGTTAGCAGTGTTAGTATGTGAGAACCCCTGATAACAGGGCCTGCTGCTCAGTGGTGGGAACCCCGGTCCCCCAAGTCCTCTGGGGCCTGAATACCACAAAGATGGACCTGGCCTCACCCGTGCTAGGCAGCTAACGTTACACCGGGAAACTACATGTCCAGCCCTGAATATACAGTCAGTTGCTATATTCAGATCTGTGAATGTTTTGTGCATTTTTATTTGAGTAAGAAATTTCTACCCCAAGGTCAGAAGCAGTACTCAGTGCTTCCTGGTTTAAATTTTTAATTTTTTTTTATTATTTTATAGCAAACTTTCCCTTTAGACTGTAATCTTTATACATATGCACACACATTTATATATATATATATTTATGTGTATGTGTGTGCATGTGTATGCACATGTGGATGTATATAGAGACCAGAGGTCCGTTTGCCCTCTACAGGGCTGGCTTCCTGGTACTGTGCATCTCATCGCCTTCTGCCCCAGACTCAGTTCCCACCTCTAGCAGAGTCCACGCTCCACAGAACTCACTTTGCCCTGGACCAACAGTGCGACCTCTGTGACAGAGGCTTCTCACAAATCACACTTGTCCTTCAAAGTGATTTTCCCAGGAGAACACCGGACTAGCCTATCACATCCCAGGAGCCTCTCCTGAGATTCCGGGGGGCCCTAATGGCGTTGTGTTTAGAGCCTGACATTTTAAGGATGGCAGTTCTTCCTGTCTATAACCACATTCCACCCCACCCCCAATTCCGTTTTCCTTTTACGTCCTTCAGTAAAGCATTATAATTTCCTCTTTAAAGGTCTTTCACATAGTTTACTGGATTTATTTCTCAGTGCGTTGGGCATTTATTGGAGCTTTGGAAGGAGGCAGAGCTCTGCGGTTCCATCACTTAGGAAGGAACCCCATGATCCTAGGCAGGTCTTAAATGGCTCTGTCCTCTGTTTCCTCATAAACCATGACGCCCTCAGCACAGAGTGGCCATGGGGACTGAATGGAATGAATGAGTGTGACACTTTTACAATGCTGGAAACACCTGATAAATGCTGGGTTGTCCTGGAGCCCTCATGGAGTTGTGTATCTGAATGTGTGTGTGTGTGTGTGTGTGTGTGTGTGTGTGGTGTGTGTGTGGCTGCCCAAGGTATAAGCTGAGATTCACGATTGCTCTGGACCCAGCGAGAGATTATACCTTAAAAAATAAAGTGGAGTGCGATTGACCAAGACTCCTCATGTTGACGCCTGGCCTCTACAGATGCATACGTGCACATCTGCACACGAATGTGCATGTGCACACACACCACATACACATAAAGAAAAAAATCAGGAACGAGGCCAATACACCAAATGCTCAGCCCACACATGACCAAGAGTGATGGCCAAGAGTGAACAACATAATGTTATTCATGGTATTTAGCAGCAATGCTAACCTGCCAAGCACCCTCCTAGCACAAGGATTCAGGTGCTAAGCACCAAAAGAGCCAAACCACAAGGCAGGATGTGCGCCGGCAGCAGCCGTGTGAAAGGATGTTAAATTTCCCTCCTAACCAAGGACATGTGTAGGCAAAGAAAGGACGTTTTCACTTAGCTGATATATAAATCGGGAGAGGATTGACAAGACCGCAGAGCTCCTGGGGAGTCAGGCACCCTGGTGCTCAGAGGACACTGGTGCTAATGGACTGGCCTTGGCAGGAAGGCAGCTCAGCGACAGGTGTCTCCATGGGAAATGAGCGTCCCTTTCTTCCGCACGCTGTCCCAGAGCTTCTGGAAGGAAACCGGTCACACGAGTTAACAAGGGAGCGCGCAGCAGGGTTTCTGTGGAACCGGGTTTACTTCATAGATCAAAGATCCGCAAATGGGAGGCTGGCTGTTCCTCTCCGAGCAGGGCTTTAAAACGGAGCAGAATATAACACAATGATGTAAAATGAGGCAATCCTGCAGCTGTTAAAGTGGAAAGGCCCCCCACAGTGCCCCACTGCAGAGAAATGAAAAAGGGGGGCACCAGCCAAGAGCACATTTACCACATTTAAGGGTGTGGAGAGAAGAAAATGCAAAATGCCAAGAATATTAGCAATGATTGTAGTTGAGGGGATCGTGTGTGTGTGTGTGTGTGTGTGTGTGTGTGTGTGTGTGTGCAGTTGCCCTTACATGTTTATGTGCACATGTGTGTTCAGGTGCATGGGTGTGGTGTAAGGAGGTCAGAGGTTAACAGTGAGCATCTTCCTCAAATGCTCTCCACCTAGTTTTTGAGAAAGGGATCTTGCTGGTCCTGGAGCTCACTGATTGGCTAGTCTGGCGGGCCTGTGAGCTCCAAGGATCTGTCTGTATCCTCCCATTCCAGAACAAGGACTTTAAGTGCACACTGCCATGCCTAGTTCTTTGTTTATTCGAACTGGGGAACTGGAACTCGGTTCCTCACACTTGCATGACAAGCACTTTGCTTCCTGAAATTCTGCCCGGTTTTGCCAGAATAAACCCACCCTGATTTCTGCAGAAACACAGTCTGTTTCCCCTTCCTTTTTGTTTGCTTGCCAAAGTGGACATTTTTGATTGTATGCCTATAGACTGTATTCCTCTATAGTGCATCATGCATATTGGGCAGCAATAAATACACATTTGCCTGGTACCATGCATTAAATCCAAGAGGTCCAGCCTATAGTTAGAGATCGTGGGGTCATACATGGATTTGTTTTGAGTGACAGGAGAACATGACAGATATCCTGAGTCAAGGGATACATATCCTTGAAGGTCTCATGATCTGTTTGGAATCGTGTTTCCCATTCCACGGTGAGAATGGGCTAAGAGAAAGCCATCTTCTATCAAAAGCTTCCCTTCCATCTTTTGAGCCTGGCCCGCTGAGGGAACTCACTGAAGGACTCATGTTTCTCTGTGGCACTGAATCCGCAGGCAGGTTGCACATTTCCCATCCGCACACACTCAGCGTGTGAGCGCATGAGCTCCCTGCACTGGTGCGGGCTCCAAGTTCTGAAATGGCATTCATGGCTGTGCCTTTCATCTGTTGCATTGATTAGCTTTTCAATTACTGCAGACTTCTGAAATCAGTATCTATCAGTATCAGCTAGGATTTAGCCTCCCCTGGGGACTTCTCCTACCCATCCTTCCCTGTCCCTCCTCTGTGTGCATTTAAGCTGACTGGTGAGGAACCTTTATTTTTATCCTGCCCACCCACTCCCTGCTGTTGGGGGAACTCTTTCCCTGGGGCACCGATGACAGAGTAAAGCCAGGATTGATTTCACCAAAGTCCAACCTGGGGAATCAATCAGTGGGTTTTGGGCATTCTTACAGTGTCTGAGTAAGGGGCTACTTATAAAAGTGTGGGTGCTCCCAAAGCAGCTTCACTTCCAGAAAGTCTCAGCCCAGCATGGATGACAACATCCCCATAGCTTCATAGAGTTGTGTTCTCATACCATGAGAGATACAGGCAATCTGGGGTAGAAATATATACAGTTAGTTAGGAAGTACAAGAGGGAGAGACCTCACTCTCCTGTCTTTATGAAGGAATGTTAACAGAAAACAGGCCAGTCTTTTTGTTTGATGAAATAGTGTGTGTGTGTGTGTGTGTGTGTGTGTGTGTGTGTGTGCACGCACATCTGTGAGCATGGGTCCCCGTGGAGCCGTTTGACCCCCTGGAACTGCAGTAATAGGTATTTGTCAGCTTCTGGGCTTGAACCAAACTCAGGTCCTCTGCAAGAGCAGAGCACAGTCTTAAGCGCTGAATCCCCTCTCCAGTCCAGCCCGAGTCTCTTGTAAGTAGTCAGAGCTACTCTGAAGAAGACCTCACTGTTGTGTTCAGAGGCCAGCGCTCTGCAACACCTGCCTGTCACCTGCCGCTACACCACCTCAGTCAGTCTGTGGGGAGTGTGGGGGCTACTTCAGAGATTGGATGGGCTTTATTTTTGACAGACCACTTGCTACATTTAACAACTAAGTTTTCAAAAAGACAAAGACAGAGGACTGAAGGGATGAAGGCTCAGGTTAAGAGCGCTTGCTGTTCTCCCAGAGCACCCAAGTTCAGTGCCCAGCATTCACTCTGGGCAGCTCACAGCGGCCTGTAACTCCAGCTCCAGGGGATTGAACACCCTCTTCTGGCCTCCTTGGGCACTATGCCCATGTGTGCAAAGACAGAGACACACATGCATACCTGCAATGATGATGATGATGATGATGATGATTATAAAATAATAAAATAAATGATTAGAGTACATTGCCATATTACCTTACTGCAGAGCACAGGGTTACTTGGATGCCTAACTTGAAGATTTTATCAATCATATTGCCCAGCTCTTTAAATAACCTTTCTTCAAGATATGTAACTGGACATGGAGAACCTTTGAAGTCTCCATAGAAGGTTGATTTGTTTCAGTTGGATGTATCTTTGCATCTCCCGAGGTTTCTAATTCATACATTTGAATATTATGTAATCGGTTCCCGTTGATTAAAGTCTGGTGTATCTTTAGGCTCATTGCATTGTTAATCATATAAAAATGACCTCATCCATCCCACTGGGTTTCCTTTGTTACTGGACTTGGTGGAATAGGCCTGTAATCCCAGCTGTGATCCCCGAGGAAGAGGGATTACAAGATCAAGGCCTGGCTGGGCTACAAAGTGAATTCAAGGCCAACTGGCAACTTAGTGAGACTCTGTCTTTTTTTTTTTTTTTTTAAAAAAAGACAAAGATGGCTGGGGGCACAGTTTTGTGGTGGAGTTTTGCTCTTGGTTTGCCCTTTTGACCTCGTCTGCTTTTATTCAATTCTGCCCTCCTGTGGTGCTGTCCTCCACTCTCTGTGGTGTGTGTGTGTGTGTGTGTGTGTGTGTGTGTGTGTGTGTTGTGTGGTGTAGGAATATATGTGTATATGTATGTGTGCTGTGTGTGTAAAATGTGAATGGTGTGGTCTGAGTATGTTTTGTGTGTGTGTGTGGTGTGTATGTATGTGGTGTATGATGTATGTATGTTTGGTGTGGTGTATATGTATGGTATGATGTGTGTGTGTGTGTGTGTATTTGTGTGTGTGGTATTTTTGTGGTGTGTCTGTGGTGTGGGGTGTATGTATCTGTGTGGGGTGTGTGTGTGTGTGTGTGTGTGGGTATAGGAATATATGGTATATGTGTTTGTGTATTGTGTGTGTAAAATGTGAATGATGTGGTCTGTGTATGTTATGTATGTGTGTGTGGTGTGTATGTATGTGGTGTGTGATGTATGTGTGTTTGGTGTGGTGTATGTGTATGGTATGATGTGTGTGTGTATTTGTGTGTGTGGTGTGGGGTGTGTGTGTATGTGTGTCTGTGATATGTTTGTGGTGTGGGGTGTGTGTGTATGTGTGTCTGTGATATTTTTGTGGTGTGTGTGTGTGTGTGTGTGTGCATGGTGTACCTATGTGTGCAGCTCACTTCTGCACCTTATTTGTTTATCTTGATTAGGTTTATTCATTCTACTTCATGCGTGAGTATTTTTATATACATGTGTGTATGTGCATCTCCTGAGTGTTTGGTGTCCGTGGAGGTCAGAAGAAGTCATCAGATCCCCTAGAGCTGGAGTTACAGGTGGTTGTGAGCCACCCTGTGGGTGCTGGGAATCGAACCTGGGTTCCCTACAGGAGCAACATGTGTTCTTAACTATCTTTCTAGCAGTGCATCTTATTTTCTGGGACATGGTCTTTCTGTGAACCTGGGTCTCATGGACTCCACCCCTAACATCCCTTTGCCTGTGTCCTCCAGTGCTGTGCTGCAGACCCTTGCCACACGCCTGGCTTTTCTTAGGTGAGCTCTGGGCATCCAAGCTTAAGTCCTCAAGCTTGCCCAGTTAGCACTTCACTGAGCCATCTCCCCAGCTCTGATGCTGTTTGAAGTGCCTATTGGATTGAAAGAGAATTACCTCAGAGGCTTGTAGGTCTGCATGCTTAGCCCCCAGACAATAAAGTGTTTAGAAAGAATTAAGGGATGCAGCCTATTGGAAGAGGCGTGGCCTTGTTGGAGAAAGTGTGGCCTTGTTGGAGAAGCTGTGGCCTTGTTAGAGGAGGTGTGACCTTATTGAAAGGGGTGTGGCCTTGTTGGAGGAGGTGTGGCCTTGTTAGAGAAGGTGTGACCTTGTTGGAGGAGGTGTGGCCTTGTTGGAGGAGGTGTGGCCTTGTTAGAGAAGGTGACCTTGTTGGAGGAGGTGTGGCCTTTTTTGGAGGAGGTGCGGCCTTGTTGAAAGGGGTGTGGCCTTGTTAGAGAAGGTGTGACCTTAGTTGGAGGAAGTGTGTCTCTGGCAGTGGGCTTTGAGGTTTCTTGAGTTCACACCAGGCCCAGTGTCACTCTTCTCCTTGCCACCTGCATGTTGCTATGCTCCCTGTCATGATGATCATGGATTAACCCTCCGAAGCTGTAAGCAAGGCCCCAATCAAATGCTTTCTTTTATTAGAGTTGCCTTGGTCGTTGTGTCTCTTCACAGCCACAGAACAGTAACTAAGACACCCGTCTCCCTGGGTATTTCTGGTAGAGTAATCATTTCTCCGCTCACAGTGATAGATCCCTTTACCAGCCTTATTTATCTGACAATGGCCGTTTTCTGTTGCTTTCACTCATTTCTCTGTGTCTGTCCTATGCTTTTTGTGACACCCACTGCTGTCTTTGTGCTTTACGGCTTTTTATACCTCCCCGTTTTGATACTGTGTTGACAGGCGTGCTGGTTTAAATCTCATTTCTGTCCTTTTAAATGAGGTGGATGGTCTGCATTTCTCAACTGAGCAAAGTTTTCAGCTTTCCTATTACATTTTTTTTTCTGTGTGTGTGACGGAGGCATGGCGTTACGGATATGGTATGAGGTCAGAGGACAACTTGTAAGAGTCTTTTTGTCTCCCGGGGATTGAACTCAGGTCATCAGACTTAATGGCAATCACCTTTATCAACTGAGCCATCTCATTGGCCCTTAGTTAATCCACTATCCCCCTATCCATAACCCACCACAAAGAAGAGATCTCCAACAGTGTGCTGTTGTCTTACTCTACCCTCCCCCAACACACCTTGACTTTCATCGGTAGGATGTCCCTTCTCGGCTATCATCTTCAAATCTTTATTCCATATTGGATAGCTTTTCTCTCAAGACCCTCCATCGTGTATTCTGTTCCGGAACCATTGTGACAGCATTTGGTCCAACTCTGTTCTTAAAATTATTCTGGATGCCCAGGCTCGCCGCCCTGTAGATTGGGCTGCTGTGAGTTCTTTGAATGATCTTCTGGTTGGTTGGATTAAGTCCTCAAGTAGCTTCTGCTGGAGGCTTAGGGAGGGCTGACTTTGCTGAGCCCTTGCATATTTTAGAATGCATTTCTCTTATAGGACGTTGGCAGCTAGGCTATACACATAATTCTCGATTAAAATCGTTTCCCTGGACGCAGCTTTGCAACTCATGTTCGGTGGGGCTCGCTCCTGAAGCCAGGCAGATAGAAATTAATTCTCCCTTTATCTTCTCCCTTGACATATGACCTATCTCCCAGCCCCTTTCCTCTAAACCTGGGTTTGCTGGAACTGACAGAATGTTAGCAGCTGGGATTGCAGCACAGGCTCAGACTAGAGTGGCCTGGATTTCCTGCTGCTTCCACAGGTCTCTCGGAGCGTGGTGCTTGGCTGGTCCTCTGCTTTTCCACAAGGGGCTCATCTGAACCAAAGCAGTGGTCTGGAATCTGGTCTACCCATGACGGGCAGAGCCTCTGCTGCTGTCTGAAGGACTGGGCTGAAAACTCAGCAGCCCTGTTGAGCGGCTGAGTCAACCATAAGCAGTAGAGCCTGGTCACCAACTGTCTTGCCTACCCAGTTCCTCTCTTGCTATGTGACCTTGTTCATATCTTGACCATTTCTCTGGATTTAAGTTAACTGATTGTTTTTGAGAGAGGTCTTACCTGTCCTAGGCTGGCCTCAAACTGAATATGTAGCCCGAGATGAACTTGAACTTCTGATCCCCTCTGAGGACTGAGGTGTGCACCACCCCTCCCAGTTTTATTTATTCAACGCTGGGAGTGGAACCCAGGGGTCTCATGCATGCTAGACGTGCGTTCTACCAACCAAGCTACGTCCCGGTCCTGGGTTACTTTTAATGTAACATGAAGGGTTGATTGCCAGGTGACTCCAAGGGTCACTTCTAATTGCAGGACCTGGGTTCTGATGAAGGATTTGGGAGAGAGAAGGAGAGTATCCTAGAAGCACAGAGACACGAAGAAGCCACAACAGAGGAAAGGGATTGAGGGACAGGCTTGTGTCCGGCCGTGTACGGTTTGAAGACTCACGTAGAGGCTGATCAGGAGCTGGAGGATTGGTGTCTGTCCCACACCAGAAGTCAAGCTACCTCAATGTCACCTGCTCCTTAACCTCGTCAGTCACTTTGTGCCCCATCCCACTGCCCAGTCGGCCTCGATGCCAAGATGTCACCCCAGCATCCTTGAGCTTGAGGTCCTCTCCAAACCTTCTTCCCTGTCCTCACCCAGCAACCCCTGGCTGTCTTCATCCCCCTGCCTCATCTCTGTCTCCACTGACTCTAACATGCAGGTGTCAACACTCTCTGTTCCCTATTCATAGCTTCCCAAACTATTTAGTGTGAGATTTGAGGCTTAGGGATATAGACCCAAGGCAGGGGACCTGGAGACCACAGAGCAGGGCTCTAAACAAAGCAGGTGCAGGGTGTAAGTAGCAAACTCCGTGTAGGTACGACTAGAAATGGAGCTATTTTTACGTTTGCCATTTTCAATGATGAGAGTCTTTAGAAAGAATTTCTGGGACTCGGGGCTAGCCTTGAACTCCTCTGGGGGGCTCAGGGCTAGCCTTGAACTCATCGATCCCATAGCCATCCCACGCTATCAGTACAGCCGCCTGTCATCCTGTAGGCTATTCTGATGACTAGTGGTGAGGACTCTGCTGCTGCAGCTCTCCGGATAGGGCGGCAAGCCTCCAGGCCAGCAGGTGCCTCAGGCAGTGCATTCCTCTGCAGTGCAGAATGCTCTCCCAGCCTCAGCTGACCCATCCTTCTTCCTCACCCTTGGCCACTTTTCCTCTGTGTTCCTGGCCTCTGGTAAACTTCTGTCCTTGAATTCTTGGCACATCCTGCATACCAGCCTGTAGCCCAAAGGCTATTTAGGGCTTCACCTTGCAGATAGCCCTGGCCTTGAAGCCAGACTTCCTTTAAGGAGGGTGTATGTTATTCTTGAGATCCCCTTGGCCCAGCAGGACCCCTTCCTGTCAGAGCCTTCACACTTGAGCTGGTTGGGTTTTGTCACCACAAACCTAAATGTGTCTGGGGAGCGGAATGGAATCTTCGTTGAGTAACACCTCTGTAAGATTGGCCTATAGGCAGTTCTTGGGGTCTCATCTCGAATAATGATCAATGTGGGAGAGCCCAGCTCACTTGGGAAGTGCCACCCCCGGGACAGGTTGTCTAAGATGATCCCACAGGGAGGTCAAGCTGTTCTTGTCAGCTCTGCTCCCGCTGAAAGCTGAGGTAGGTAGCACTGTGTGACGGTCAGCTCTGGGTGGGTGACTGCTTCCGGTGTGCTGAGGCTTCAGCTCCCGTGTGAGGGGAAACGAGCAGAGCCAAGGCACGTGTCCAGGCCTCAGTCCAAAGAGAACATGGAGAAAGAAAGCCAGAAGGCAGCGAGCCTAACCTTAGTCACTCAGGATCACCCCCTTTCTTCTCCCAGGTCTGCACAAGCCACACTCAAAATGTCCGTTTGTCATCTTGTCTCCCTGCTATGATCTCCCGGAGCCTCCCTGTGACTCCCATAACCTGCACTTCTCTGCCCTGCAGCAGCCCAAGTGCAGACCAATGCCCCATCCCACGAGAACCTTCCAGAGGCAGGTGGCTTTCCCAAAGCCTAAAGAAACTTATATTAGAGGGCCGTGGCTCTCCAAAGCCCCTTTCGGGGCCCCAAGTGCTACAGCTAATGAGCGTTGTCGATTCATAAGATTAATGAGGATTAGAAAGAGCAAAGAGAACCTGCTGTGCCCTCAGATCTCACCATGCGCATAGAAAGGATCCTTAACAGAGCATTTCCCTAACCTGACAGCAGCTCTGAAAGTTCCCATGACGTCATCTGCAGCACAGTCTGAAGGTGAAAGACACTTGGAAGGGTGGATGACAGAAACCGGTTCTGAGGAGCTGTCTGCAGGAGAGCCTGGCCCTGTTTTCTATTCTTCTGAGAATGCTCAGGCAGTGTGGTGGCGGTGATGTGCCCCAAAGAGCTTAGGGGATGAAGCCAGGAGACATCAGGGTGCAGTGGGATTTGCTTCAGTTCCACACCGCTGTTGGCAAATTGTTGGCTTTTAAAAACCCACAGTTTATTGTGGCTTGGTTGCTCAGTTTAAGTAAATATTAATTTGCTTGTTTAGTTTTGAATCTGATGCTTCATCTTTATTCTCGTGTGCACGCAGTGTTTGGGTATGTATGTGTTTGTTTGCATGTGCACATTTGTGTGGGTAAGCACGAGCTTGTGCACACACACATGTGTGTGTGCGGGTGTGTGTATGTGTATGTATGTGTGCACGTGCCCACGTGCCTGCATACAGCAGGGGAGAGGGATAAATACACACACAGACACACAGACACAATGCCCCAGATAGACTGATTTTCACTAGACTTAGGGTCAGTCTGTGCCCCAACAAACCTGTTGGACATGTTCCTCTCCTGGATAAGCTAATTAAAACAGTCAAATTAAGAGTAAACAAACAAACAAACAAAGAGATTTATTCAATGTGGTCACATTCCCCTAACCCCCATAGTCTATCCTTGGGAGCCTGGTATGAGGCTTAGGCTAGAGCAGAGGCTGGAGTTACTCATCTCTGAGGAGTCCTGGTTGAGAAGGATCTGCCCATCTGTGATGCATCACTCTCCTGCAGGTGGCCCCCTCCCCTGCGAGCTGGTCAAACTACAATCTCTTTCCCATGTGGCTGGCCCATCTTTAGGCTTTCTCTCCTCCAATCCAGGGGAAGGAGGGCTATTCTAATGTTGGGAACTATTGAATCTGATAGCCGAAATGAAGGAGCCAAGAGTCCCTGCCAAGTCTGTTACCTGAGAGCCCTTTCTCTTTTCCTGACCCTTCCTGTCACCCCTGACCTCACCTTCCTCTTCCTTCTCCTCTTTTCCTGCAGCTTCTAGGGACAGCTCTCAGCTCTGCCTTCTGAGCTCAGCTGCACTTTCTTTATCTCCTGCCCGGAACCTCTCCTGCACTTCTCCGTCTTGTTCTTCAGGCTTGAGCTCATGTTGGAAACATACTAAGCTCTGGTTGTCAAAATGAGCCCACAGGGAGACTAAGCAGGGAGTACCAGCAGGGCTCTCTCTCTGTGTGGCAGGACAGGCTGCGTCTTAGAGCTGTTGGCTCCGGCCTGACCCTTATCCTCGTGAGCTGTGGGTGAGCAGCAGCAGTTGGGGTAGGGAAGGAAGATGTGCCTGGGTCTCAGGCCTGTGAGCACATGGAGAAAGGGAGTGGGTCACTGGGCTCATCGTTTTCTCTTCTTCCTGTGTGACTTGTCCTCACCTGCTAGCAGAGAAGCCCACCGGACCACAATCCCACATGGCGGCATCTTCAACGCACAGGCTGACTGCACAGCAGGCGAATGCTGCGGGCGACTGTGTAAATGCTTGCATTTTCAATGGACTTTTACTTTCTGAAAATTGTGTTGGACACATGTCTTGGGTAGGATCCCGGATCTCATTTCTAGAATTGAGTCACGAAGGAGTCACAGGGAGGCACACAGAAAGGGCTCAACACAGAACGGTTAAAATGGGCAGGGGTTGGGGGTGAGCTTTAGACCTCAGTGAAGGTTTTGGGTTTGGGGTTTGAGGGGGACATTGTGACAGGATTTCTTTTTCTTTTCTTTTCTTTTTTTTTAAATAAGGCATCAATCAGAGGAGATTAATGCCATTAGCTGACAGGCAGACAGCAGTAATTGGGTTCTTTAAGGAACAATCAGGCCCACTCTGTAGTGTGGGGGTCCCTTCTGAGAGAGTTCAGAGGAGGGAGGTGGGGGAGTGGACTGGAAAGTTTTTTTTTTCTTTTTCTCTCACAGTTTTCTGATGTTGGGGATGACCAGTGAGCACTCAGTTACAGAATGTCAGATGAGGACTCTTCCTGATCTGCCGTTCCTGTGGAGGGTAGGTAGGTGAAGACATGTTCCTATAGTTCTGGAAACGAAATCATTGCAGTGACCAGAATTGTCACAGTTCAATCAAAACGGAGATTTTTCAAAATGGCGCGTCCCTGGCTAGCACCTGCATCCTGTGAACAATGCAGTAAAACTAGCTCATCATAAGGATATTTTCTTTCTCCTTAGAAAAGAAAAATGCAGGTATCATTAAAGAGAAAGCAAACAGATAACACCGGAAAGAGCCTGCCCCTAGAGGCACTGCAGGGGTGGCTGCTGTGTCACATGTGCATCAGCAGGTGGCAGTGAGGAGAGAGACAATGTCTACGCTCAGTGTTCTGACCTGTCAACATCTGAAAAAAAGCAAGCCTGAGATGACCACCAGACTGGTGCCAGGCAGGACCAGACAGGCTCCCGGGATGAGGAACAAGCGGGAAACTAGAAGATCCCTGCCTGGGACCACAGGCCCTGGGCGGGAGTGAACCCAACGCAGATGATCCTTGCAAGAGACCATTTAGACGGGCCAGACGAGGAGCAAGCCCGAGACGCACCAGACTGGAGCCATGGAATCCCCAGGCAGGGAGCAAGCCTGAGATGACCATCAGTCTGGCACAGTGCAGACTCAGGGTTGGGGGAAAACATGTCTGATATGACCCCTGCCCAGGGCCGTAATATACAAGTGGGTCATAGCACTCCTGAGACCACTCCTAAGAGTCTCCCCTTGCTACCCAGACACTTAGTAACAGGGCACCACTAAAAGGAGCAAGTAAGTGGTGGGGAAATGGAAGAGAAAGAGAAACAGGAGGATGTGGGTACAATGAAGAGAGACAAAACTGGAGATCTGAGGGTAGTGAGGGACAGCCTGATATGAGTAGCCAGTGATACCACCTGGGACCATGGTGGGGTTCTGGCCTATGCTGTCACCAGGGGCCATGTCTGGGTCTGAGGCCCTGCAGTAGCAGGGGTCTGTTATCACCAAAGGCCAGGCAGACATTTGTTATAGCCTGGTCTGGGCTGTTACCCAGGGACAAATTGATGTCCAGAACTTGCCCCACCCCTCACCGGGGCATTGTGGGAAAGCTGTCCCGGGGGCATGAGAGCAGAGGAGCTGACCCAGCCCTAGCCAGTCGCAGTACTTGGGAGACTGCCAAGTCCCCCCACCCCACCACACACACACACACACACACACACACACACACACACACACACACACACTGCATGAAATGTGGGTGAACCTCCCCCAAGGGTATCAGTGTGGGAGAGCTGCCCCTACCATGTGGTGGAGACGAGGAGGAGGTCCTTCCCCCTCCTCACTCCTCACCACCTACGACAGCTGAGAGACCTGGCCCTGAGGTCAGGAGAGCAGGAGAGCTGGTCCCCACTCCTCACCAGCTGCAGCACTTGGGAGAGCAGGCCCTGCACCTCACCTGAGTGGCACTGTAGAGCGGGCCCTGGATGTGGAGGTTGTGAGTGAGCTAGCCCCGAAGGCATAAATATTGGAGAGCTGGATCTTGTCGGTTGTACAGTGACGTGGGAAGGGAGAAATTCCCTCCTCCCCCTTTTGCCCTCACCACTGGTGGCAGGCAGGAGAATTGGCCCTGAAGGGGTCACGAGAGCAGCAGAACTATTCTTACTTGCTGACCCTGGTGGTGGGGGCTTGGGTGAGCCGGCCCTGAGAATGTGAGTGTGGGAGAGCTGGCCCCTGCAACTTGTCTGCCATGTGGCAGAATGGGTGAGGGAGAGATCCCTGACCCCTTGCCACCTACAGCAGGCTGAAGAACTGTCTGTGAGTCATGAGAACAGGAGAGCTGTCCCTACCTGTTACCAGCGCAGTACTCCAGGGGAGACTGGGCCCAGCGCCTTCCCTGGACAGCACAGTAGAGCTAGCCTTGGATGTGAGGGTTATAGATGAGCTTTCCCCTAGGGCGTGAGTACCCCTAGCCCTGCCTCTTGTCTATTGGGTCACAGTGTAGATGAGGGAAAGATGTTTGCCTCTTCTTCCTTGTTCCTCACCAACTATGACAGGCAGGAAGCTGGCCCTGGGGTCATGAGAGTGGGACACTGGCCATGTCCCTCATCAGCTGTAACTCCTGGGAGAGTGAACCCTGCTTAGACACCTCTCAGGCCCAGATTTAGGACTTTGAATTGGCCCACCCCACCTCTACTCCATTGTGAACTGCTAGAGTGCATGAAGGGGCCACCTGTACAGATCCAATGCTGTAGGATCTTCATGACACAGGGCAACAACAGGATATCCCAGAGCAGTTCCAGTGAGGATCCAGTATTGTTAGAGTAGCAGAAGACAGAGGCCTTGTAGCAGACCAATGAGTCATTGCATTGAACATTTGCAAGTAAAGAAGTGTGGACAAAAGGGTTTTTTGTAAGACACACTGTGACACACTACAGCTTCCACAATGAGAGGCTTTTTTCTCTCTGTTGTGGGGGAGGTTGCAAGGGTGGAGGGTGGGTGCAAGGGGAGAGGGAGATGAGTAGGATTGGGTTGCATGATGTGAAATTCACACACGCACACACACAAAACAACAAAACGCTAAAAAGAAAATAAAAAGAATAAATCTACCTAGCCTCTGTGATTCTCACACACACACACACACACACACACACACACACACACACACACACACAAAACAACAAAACCCTAAAAGAAAATAAAAGAATAAATCTACCTAGCCTCTGTGGTGGTGTGAATGAGAATGACTTCTGTAGGCTTCTATTTGAATATTTGATTCCCAGTTGATGGACTGTACAGGAAGGATTTGGAGGTATGGCCTTGCTGGAGGAGGTGTGGCCTTGCTGGAGGAGGTGTAGCCTTGCTGGAGAAAGTGTGGCCTAGCTGGAGGAGGTGTGGCCTTACTGGAGGAGGTGTGGCCTTGCTGGAGGAGGTGTGGCCTTGCTGGAGTAGGTGTGGCCTTGCTGGAGGAGGTGTGGCCTTGCTGGAGGAGGTGTGGCCTTGCTGGAGGAGGTGTGGTACTGGGGTGCTCTTTGAAGATTCAAAAACCCACAGCAGGCTTAATATCACTCTCTGCCTCCTTCTTTCAGATCAAGATGTAAACTCTCAGCCCTGCCTGCCTGCGGCTACTCCCTGCCATGATGATCATGGACTAACCCGCTGAAGCTATAAGCAAACCCCATATTAAATGCTTTCTTTTAAAAGCTGCCTTGGCCGTAGTGTCTTTTCACGGTGTCAGAACTGTAACTATGACACCATTTCTTTGAGTAACTTCGGCCTGACGTTGGTTATATACACATGTGTTTATATTTTCCCTGAGATCCTTACTGTCTGCACAGTTAAACCTCCTGTACCATTCTCCATGTATACAATCATTCCAAACTGTGGGATTGGGGTTTCATCCTCAGGGGTAACACGTAGACATTCCAGTTTGGGGCTGTGGTAAGCAGCACCCTACACATTAGATCTTACTGCACATCTCTGACTGATCACCCTAGATCAGATTCTCAGATAGTTATTATTCAGAGTGAGGGAGTGTCCCCTCTGGCGTCCACATTGGGGCCCGCCTATGGCTCCCTGCCTCCACTGCACCTCTGGCTGGAAGGATAAAGCAGAGTCTGGAGGGGATGCACTCTACAAGATCCCAGTCTGCCTGGGAGTGAGTGCCAGGGAGGAAAGAGGAATCCTTCTCCTAGGGTCTTTAGTACAATAGCTCTCTTAGGCAATCTTAGCTTGTGCCCGTACCTTTATTGGGGGGGGGGGGCTTGGACATAGACACTTTATTTGGAAAGTGGGAAGGCGTTTTCAAGGTAAATGTAAAATCAATGGCTAGAGTTTAAAGTACCCTGAATGCCTCATTTGTGTGGAGACCATTCCAGGATCCCCACGTACTTGGGCGTGCTTATTGGGAAAGAAGAAGTTGAACTTGTGCGTCTGCCAAGGGCTACCTTCCTCAGATAGAGGATGTGGGAGGTCAGGCTCCCCGGATAAGGTCAGAGAAAGGGAAGCCCTGCTAGTAAAGGGAGTCCTCCATTTTGGGCCAAACTGAATGGAGCTATCTGGTCACGGCTGTGTATGACCTTAATTGCCAGGGTTTCTTCAGTCCCCTTTCCATCTCTGAACGCCCTCATGTTCATCTGTGAGATGGAAGAGATCTGACATCCGGTGACCTGTGTGATTTTCTATTGCCAGCTTCCTGCTGAGTTCAAATAACCCAATCCCACCCTCCCTCACCCCTGCTCCTCCGGCAACTTGTTAAGGTGATTCAGTGGGAGTTAGTGAGAGCAGGGCAGGGCGGGCCCCAGAGAGAGAAGCAGAAGGAGAGGCAGGCAGGTGGGTGTCCAGGATCCTCCCCCTTTCCCATTGTTCTTCTAGGTGACCCAGATGCGTGTGGAACATCTTAAGTCTTCTGTGTCCTTCTCAGGGAATATTGTGGCTGTGGTCCCACTCGTCACCATGCGATCCTGAAGTACTTTAGCATGACAGGCATTGCAGGAAGAGGAAAGACTAGAGGTCCAGGGACAGGAACATAGCCTCTGTGGTGGGTTCTGCTGTGAACCCGTTGGACTTCTATGACATCATTCTACCTGTGCAGGTGCGACATTAACTGTCCATCCATGGACCAGTTGTTTTTCTGCTGTTTTTGTTTTTGGTTTTTGGTTTGTTTGTTTTTTGTTTTTTGACACACACCAGAACTACACTTCCCAGGCACCTCTGTAGCAGCTGGGATCAGGTGACTATGTTCCAGCCAATAGCGTGAGAGCAGAATTGAGGCGGCTGTCCGCTTCAGGTTTGAGGACTTTTCTTTCTTCTTCTTCTTCTTCTTCTTCTTCTTCTTCTTCTTCTTCTTCTTCTTCTTTTTTTTTTCTTGGGCTTCTTCTTCTTCTTCTTCTTCTTCTTCTTCTTCTTTTCTTCTTCTTCTTCTTCTTCTTCTTCTTCTTCTTCTTCTTCTTCTTCTTCTTCTTCTTCTTCTTCTTCTTCTTCTTCTTCTTCTTCTTCTTCTTCTTCTTCTTCTTCTTCTTCTTCTTCTTCTTCTTCTTCTTCTTCTTCTTCTTCTTCTTCTTCTTCTTCTTCTTCTTCTTCTTCTTCTTCTTCTTCTTCTTCTTCTTCTTCTTCTTCTTCTTCTTCTTCTTCTTCTTCTTCTTCTTCTTCTTCTTCTTCTTCTTCTTCTTCTTCTTCTTCTTCTTCTTCTTCTTCTTCTTCTTCTTCTTCTTCTTCTTCTTTTTTTTTTTTTTTCGGACCCAGACAGGGCCCCTTGCGCTTACTAGGCAAGCGCTCTACCCTGA
This sequence comes from Rattus rattus, assembly GCF_011064425.1. Classification (NCBI taxonomy): domain Eukaryota; kingdom Metazoa; phylum Chordata; class Mammalia; order Rodentia; family Muridae; genus Rattus; species Rattus rattus. The sequence goes on along the minus strand of NC_046154.1, from coordinate 27,072,255 downwards.
GCTAAATCTCAACCCTTGAGGGGACTTTTCTTGCACACCTTACCTTTTGCCAGCCTGATGCAGACAATGTGATAAGTCTTCCATGCCTTGCACAGGGACTGTTTCCCATATAGCAGCCTGCAATGTCAAAGAACTTAAAGAAGGCAAAAGACAGTCCGGCAGGATGCGGAGCGTGTGCCCATAGTCCATCAGTGGTTTCCTCCTTAAGGGCCTGACTCAGACCTAACCCGGTCTCTTTCCAGTTTGTGGCACCATCCAGTCAAGAACCCACTTTGGAGTTTGCCGCGTGAAAACCACTGCATATGGCAGGTGTGACTCAAGGCAGCTTGGTGTAGTCCATCATCCTCCATGCGACAAACATGGCTGCCCTTCGGACCCCCAAGACCGGACTGTGGCCTTAGGGAAAGAACTGTTCCTCTTTTTCCAGAGCAGTGACAGAGTTGGGGTGCAAGTTGAGGGTTTCTGGACCCTGTTCCCCAGATAGGCAGAGTCAGGAAGATTCTTGGAGTCCTCCACTCTAGAATGGTCCTAGTTCGTTCCAGACGAGGAAGAGCAATAAGGAGTGTGCAGGCTAGAGAGGGGCAGGCTGGGATTGAGGATCTCTGGAGAGCGTGTGCCTTCCTTCTGCTGCAGTTTCCAACGGTGTCCAATGGTTCAAGAAGGTATAACTGTCGTCAGACTCTCAGGATCAAAGCCCAGAGTCGAACAGCCCCCAAAGGCTGGGCTCAACCACCTGTTCCAAAATACAACTAAAATAGAAGAGTGGTGAGAAGCAAGGGTGATTTCAACCGCAGGGGGGTCCCGGGACCTCGCCTCTACCCGTGAGCTACCAAAGTGAATTTTAGGTTTAAACGGAGGATGTGCTGGGGCAAGAGTCAAGAGGCATGCATTGTTCTTCAGTCCTGCGCAGCGCGGGGTCTGGTTGAACTCGTCTAAGTACTGGTGGTGTGAAGAAGCCCTTGTAGCTTGAGGGGACAGCTGGCCACCTCTCAGGAGATGATCTCTCCTGCTCCAGGATTTAGTCCTGCCATCATGGATAACTGCCCTGCTGTGAGAGTGATCTGTCCTGTGGGACTTGTCCTAGAATCTGAGGTGACTGCAGGGTTAGGGCTATGATTTATCTCTGTCCCCTCAGCCCTGAAGGGGTCATGTAGGCAGACACTCCTTGAAGGATTAACTCGCCTGAATCGAGTCAGGCAGGAGTCTGAGCCAAAGCAAAGGAGAAAGACAAAGGGAGGCAGAGATACCGAGCTTTTCTTTTCTTTTTTTCTTTTTTCTTTTTTTTTTTCGGAGCTGGGGACCGAACCCAGGGCCTTGAGCTTGCTAGGCAAGCGCTCTACCACTGAGCTAAATCCCCAACCCCGATACCGAGCTTTTGAACCCCGCCTCATGGGCACAAGTGGGGAGTCTGCTTTTGAGCAAACACAGCTTCTAAATGCATGGTGCACGTCTACTGTCTGCAGCAGAAATATATTCCAAAGGGGTCTTAGCGCTCCAGCCCTGTGGTGTGGTATTGGCTGCGGCCCTTCCCAGCTCTCAGGAAGCTCAGGCAGTGGCCCAGTTCTGTACTAGGCAAAGAGCCCGACAGACCCAAAAACCTTTCCAGAAGCCGCCTGCTGGGAGTCACCAGGTCCTGATGATTTAATAATGGAGCAAATGAGGGCCGGGGGTTCCCTGGGGAAATGGCTGAGCTAATCTGAAACAGGGTTGAGGACGTTGACCTGGTTTGGGCTGGTTATGTGGGGCTGGCCTTCAGGGACTGCTCCTTCCAGGGAGGAGGTCAGTAAGATTTGGAGTAGTTTGAGTGGGGAGGTCTGGGTGTTGTCTGCACATCCATGCTAGGTAAGGATGAAGGGGGGTGGGAAGGCTGTCAGAGGCTGGTGGGGAAGCTCTGGTCTGTGTCCATCAGTATAAGATCCCCACGGGAGGGAGCCTAGGTTACTGAAGCTCTGTCTTCCCCAATCTGCCTTCAGGTCCCCAGTACCCAGTGCGCATGGCTGGAGGTTTGTGTTTTTGCTTAGCATTTTAAACATGGCTGCTTTCCCTTTGTTGATTTGCTGGGGGATAGGAACAAAGACAGACAAACCAATGTCTTACCTTTCACTCCCTGGAACCAGAGCTGACTATGCTCGTCATGCTTGCCCATAGCAGCTGGAACAGGCTTTGGAGGGCCAAAGGCTTGCAAGACCTGAGGTCCTGTTGCCTTAGGATACAGCCCACCCTCCTCAGGACCAGTTGGGGGTGGTCACACACTGCACCCCAGGACACTGGCATCCTCCCTGGGCTCACTTTTGCATGGGATACTCATGGTTTCAGGATGTTTTCTACAGACTGGAGTCTAGGCCTTTCCGTCTAGCACTAATGTGAAAAGCAAGCCTCCGTTCTGTCTTCCTGGAGGGATTCTCAAATGTCCCTTCCTGACAGAGTCTCCTCTGGACTCATCCCGGCACTCACAGCCTGGACCTCAGCATTCCCAAGGCAAGTTCATCCACTATAGTTGAATGTGGGAGCAAGCACCCTAGTGTGCCTGTAGTGATCAGAGGACAACCTGTCGAGTCAGATCTCTCCTTCTACCTCAATGTGGGTTCCAAAGATGGAACTCAGGTTGCCAGGTTTGCATAGCAAGTGCCTTTACCCGATGAGCCATTTGGTAACCATTTCTGGTGTTCTTCTTGTTTTTCATCTCAGAGAGACCCTCTTTGTCTGTCCCTACACCACAGGATGATCATTGTCATCCCAGCCTCAAGAGAGTCCTAATGACGTCACCCTGCATGGCTTTCTCCTCAACACCATTCTACCCACGATGGTCTTCATTACATCGGGGATCTAGCTCTTCCTCTCTTCCAGCCCAGCACACTGGCTCCTGGTGCCCGAGACCTATTTGTCACTAGCTGTATCACCAGGCCTGCGCATAGTAGGGCTCAGTGAGACTCTTTGGAGTAAATGAGGGTGAAGGCGGATGCTCCCAGCATTCCAGACTCTTTCCTTAGAATGTTCTGGAACTGTTTTCTGCCCTCAGGACACACCCACTTCCTGCCCTCTGGTTGTTCAGGAGGCTTTCTCCACAGCAGAAGACCAGAGGCAGCTGTTCCCCCAGTGACATTTTCTGGCTCCTTCCTGAGCTCCTAATAACAGCCACGTTTTAGGGGTTGGAGAAGACCAGACAACTGGGTAAATCACAGTTTTTAAAAATGGGCCAAACATGGATTTACACAATAGCCTGTGACAAACGTGTCTTCGGGGGATGAGCTGGCAGCAAACATCCATTTTTCCAAAGGGCGTCGCAGCCCTGGGAGAAATAATGAGGCCTGTTTAAGAGTCTAATCACTCCCCGGTGCTGACAGGCTGGAGAGAGAGAGCTGCCTGCCTGTGCTCATGTGCACCCTGCAGTTCTATTATTGGTCCCAGATAAGCATCCCGCTCCCAGGGGTGGCCTGGCTTGTCCAGCCTGTCTCTCCCGCCTCTGCCTGCCTCCTGTCCATACATTATCTTAGGGAGCGTAGGGTACTAGAAGCTCATGGGAGCCTAAGGCCCCAGGCGTTCGAAATAACCGAGGAACCCTTTTGTTCTCCTGCTCCGGTGCTGGTGCCTGCAGTGGAAGGTCGGTGGAGTTACTAGCCACTACCTTTGAGTCTTTCTGTACATCTGGGTTCTTTTAGTTCCTTCCTTCTCTTCACCTGATTGTGGGTCCATCTTCTCTGCCTCTGTCATGAACCAGAAGAGTATGCAAGCCCTTCGCAGGCACCCAAGTGTCCGTCATTCCCTCCATCCTGAGGTGCTTCACCCCATTGTCAAATTGGCTAGATTGGAAGACATACCTCCACTCGTTTCTACGGGGATGTTTCCAGAGAGATTAATTAAGGAGAGAGGACATACTCTGAAGTTGAGCTACAACATCCTGTGGGGTTGGGGTGGGGGGGTCCTACAGTGAATAAAAAAAAGCCAAGGAGCCAGAGAAAGAGCAGTGCATTGTGGGCTAGAGACACTAGCCAGGCTCCCTTGAGGAAGCCCAGCTGTTCGAATGACAAGCTGGAAGGGCAGAGCGTCCAGGAGGGAGGGACAGTCACAGTTTACTGCCCTCAGACCTACAGCCTTTAGGTTGGAATTCTCCAGAAGAAGGTTGTCAAGGTGTTCCTGGGGCAGCCCTCTCTGCTGCAGGTTGGTCTGCCTTCAGGGACAAGGGACAGTGGCTCCTTGATAGGGGTGGGGCATGGGAAGGAACGGAAACTCCTGGGGCTCCTGTCCACTTAGTTTTGAGGCCCAGGTAAGTTGGAGACACATCTGTAATGAGGGGACCAAGGCCTCCCAGGCATCCCTGATAAAGTCATTAGACTATAACCCATCCAGGGATCAACCCTGCCAGCCACCACTGGTCATCAGCCCAGAACGGTAGGGCCATGCCTGAGAGTCCCCTGCTGAGAAGCATCCTGGGAAAGAAAGGCCCTTCTTTCTCATATGCACGGCACTATTTTCTATAATGAGGCCTCAGAAACTTCACAGAGGCACAAAGGTCATCCTCGGCTCAGTGCTGGGACCCCAGGATGATCGGGAAGGTCAAGTGTCCACCTGGATGGAGTCACACCCCATCTCTGCATAGCTCAGCTCCTATAGACTGATTTCTGTTGCTGGGAAGAAGGTGTTTCCAACAACTGAGGAGAGTTGAAGACTAAGGCACCACCCTGGGCTGGCAGACACAGTGGACGGTCACTGCCCTACCCCGTGCTCACTGCCTTCTTCCCATGCAGTAGGGACCATGGTCACTTTGGTAGGCTCCTACTCCGGCGAGCCGTACCCGGCCTACAGGAAAGGTGTCTTGTGCTGAAGAAGGGATGCCTCTTGCTGGTTGTGGCAGCAGGGCTGACATCCCTCTGTATGGAAAGCTCTGAGGAAGATAAGAAAGGCTTATCGGCCTCTCCCCTGTCAGCAGCCCGCAGGAAGCACGGCTCACACTCCACTCAAACAACCCATTTATCTCAAGGAAGGGCTTCATGTCTCTCCTTTTCTTCCAGTTCTCTTGGCCACGCTATCGCCGGCACACAGAGTACCAGTGTGGGAATACAGGGTGAGCAGGAAACACACTGTTCCTATTCCACTGCTCCCCTTAAAGCCTTGATTGTGATGAGGAAGGCGGGAGGCAATGGGACCTTGCTGAGCTGGAGGGGGCATGAATGAGGCGGGGCAGAGGTGGTGAAGGGCACCCACCAGGTCGGATCCTCTGAGTCTTCAGGCTCAGGGTAGGGACGGGAAAGGGAGGTGACAAATACTCCTGACAGAGATGCTCTTTGGCTGAGTAAGAGCAGCCACTGTGAGGGGCTCTGCCTGGGCTCCGTCACACACTTGACCCCATGAGTGAGATTCCACAGGGCTGGACAGGACAACTTGACCAGACTGTGCCCCCCACCCACAGACCTCACTCTGCGACCCAATGGCTCTGAGCTGCCTTTTAGAGCTGATTGACCCTCCTGGCTAGGTCTGGGTAGCTGGAGAGACCTGAGGGGACCACTGAGGGCCAGCGTTTGCAGTAAAGTTACTGAGCCCACCTGCCACTCCCACATGGAGTATTGTGTCATGTTAGAGCGAGTCTCTCTCTCTCTCTCTCTCTCTCTCTCTCTCTCTCTCTCTCTCTCTCCTCTCCCTCTCCCTTTCCCTCTCCCTCTGTCTCTCCTAGAAGGACATGCATTTGGCTCCTATTTGGCTCCAGGTAGTGACCCAGCTTAGGGGGTCTCTCAGAGAGACCAGTGGCTCTCCCAAAGGCACACAACAATGTCATGATCACTGTCCCTGTATTCACACTGCAGTTAGCCGGGTATGCTGGACCCAGGTGGCCTCAGGGAGACCAGGATGGCAGTGAGGGTCGGTAATGCTCGTACCAGCAGGGCCTTTTCAACCCATCTGCTCAAGTACAGCTATTGCAGTGCCTAGCTCAGAGGCTCCACTCCCATGGGGAGTCTCCTCTGGTCACTTCCCTCATGGGAGTACCTTAGCCTTCCCCCAGTCTTCCCTCCATTTGTCCCCTGCTCTCAGGAACTACCCTGCACCGGGATGGTCCTGGGGAGGGGAAGGCTGAGGCTCTCTGAGCATGCTGGAGCTCTGCTTCAGGGTCAGGGACTTAAGTTCAGCTGTGGAACAGAACACATTTCCAGCCCGTTCCAGCCAGCTCTTCTTTACCTGGAAGTAAGCACATGGCTTCTGATATTAACGGTACTCATTTTGTTCCTGCTGACCCCTCAGCAGGAAACCTCCAGGGAAGTCTGACAGACTCAGCAACAGGAGAAGGAGCCTTCAGGCTGGGTCTGGACCCGCCCTCAGACCCAAACCCCTGATACGACAAACCCTGGCTTTCTGGTGTCCCCATCTGAGAATGTCCCTAACATTCCCACCACAAGATCAATGGATGGGGTCCAGGTGCCTTTTTGTCCTGAAGATACCCCATAAATTGCCCTCCTGCCTGCAATTCAGGACTGAGAGCAAGTTGCAGTGCAAGAACCAACAGGGTGCAGCGACCCTCTCAACCTCAGCCCCGCTTTCTTGGGGCTCAGGGAGTCCAGTACTGTTTCCCGGATCTCCCCTGGAGAGCCAGGCTGGTGGGGGCTGCCCATGTCATGCACTGACTGGTGCTCCATGGGGAGGATTTGAGTTTTAAGAGGACCTCAATCCATTTAACCTGAATCTCATTCAGTGCCGGTGAGCGCTGTGGGGGAAGGACTGGGACAGCCGAGCTCAGCCAGCTTCCTCACTGCTGTGACGAGACGTGTACAAGAGCAACTAAGGAAGGGTCTGAAGGTACAGTCTGCCATGGTGGGAGAGACATGGAGACAAGAGCATGAGACAGCTGGTCACCAGTGCTGGCAGGACAGTGAGGGACAGGAGACAGTTCTCCTGCCTCAGTGACACGGGGTTGGGGCTGAGCTGCTCTGCCCTGCAACTGTGTGACTATGAATAGATCACACAACATCTCTGAGCCTCCCTTCCCTCCGGGTAAACAGCTGCATTTGGATCCATTCCTTTATAGTCAAATCCATTCCATCGTTCCTTATTGCCAACTCGACCAGGGATCGATCGAATGACTATCGGGTGTGTATTTGGGTGTGTCTATAAGGGTATTTCTAAAGAGGCTTAACTCTAATGTCGGTGGAATGACTCGTTGGGCTGCGGTCCTGGACTGAAAAAGTGAATGGAGCACCAGCATTCACTTCTCTCTGCGTTGTGACCTCAGACACAACGTGACCAGCTGCCTCGGGATCCTCTCACCACCATAGCTCTGGTGATGTGACGGATCACGCTCTCAAACTGTGAGCCGAAGTAAACCCTTCCTACCCAAGGTTGCCTTTGGGAAGTGTTGTGTCATAGCATTCGAAAACGTAAATAATACGCCAACCCAACGAGACAGAAACAGACCACCGCAGGAGACTGGACCATGTGGGGCCTCAAGCAGATGCCACTGGTGGACACGGGCAAGCCCATACCTGACCAGCGAGCGGCCGACTAGACCGTTGCTCTCACACCCAGTCAGTTCTGCCTTCTGGCGGCTTACACAGTCTCTTCCTCCACTGGCACCAGGGAAGCCTGTCTTGTTCCCCACACTTAGTAGCCATAAAGGAATGGCTTCTCTCTACCCAAGGGTAAAGGGAAGTTCTGAATGACCCTAGATTGTGTACTTGTCTCTGAACCAGCCAATCGCATCCTCTCCGAGCCTAGAGCTGCACGTGCCTGATGCTCTGTGATGAAACCTGCTGAGCCGCTGGAAACCGGCCTGCCGGAGAGCCATGGTGCATTCAGTGATCACTGCCCCGCAAACACTGGACATTTCTGGAGTGTCTGGTCACAGGGCACCTGTCTCCACTGGACAGATTTCCCCACAGCAGAGGAAGTTGAGTCTCCTGGTCAAGCCGCAGAACCTCAGCCTGAGTACAGTGGTGGTCACCCGCGGAGGGCAGTGTGGTGCTGAGAAGGACAGAGACGTGTGTGTGTGTGTGTGTGTGTGTGTGTGTGTGTGTGTGTGTGTGTGTGTGTATGACTGATCTCGGCTTCTCAGACACTTGGTTACACTGGGCTCAGGGCACAAAGAGGCCGCCAGCCTCAGAGGCATGCAGAGGTAGCAGTGTTCACAGTGGACTGGCCTTCCTGAACATTCTACAGAGGAGAGGCAGGCAGCTGAAACCACTTCACTTAGACCTCACTCTCAGCTTGGCTGTGGGCTGCGGAGTGCTGTGAGGAGACCCTTTTATCAAGGGTGAAAAGTGGGGGACATCAGCATCAGTCAGCATCAGCATCAGCATCAGCATCAGCATCAGCATTTGGACCAGCATCAGCAACAGCATCTGGACCAGCATCAGCATCTGGATCACATCAGCATCTGGATCAGCATCAGCATCAGCATCTGGACCAGCATCAGCATCAGCATCTGGATCAGCATCAGCAGCAGCATCAGCATCAGCAGCATCAGCATCAGCATCCAGCATCAGCATCAGCATCAGCAGCATCAGCGTCAGCATCAGCAGCAGCAGCCAGCAGCAGCAGCAGCATCAGCAGCAGCATCAGCATCAGCATCAGCATCAGCAGCAGCAGCATCAGCATCAGCATCAACATCATCAGCATCAGCATCGACATCATCATCAGCATCAGCATCAGCATCAGCATCAGCAGTATCTTCGTCTGCATCAGCCTCTGTATCAGCATCAGCATCACCACCAGCCAATGGAAACACCAGCCCAGGTGTCATGCCACCTACTGTGAGCTCAGGCCCTTGTATGGCCCAGCCTCCCTCAGTAAGGAGATCCTAAACCTGCCATCAAGCTCAGGCCTCAGGGACCTCTTTTACTGAGAGGTGTTCTACGGCCAAACTCACACCTTCCAAAATGTGAGGTCACTACTGCATCTGTTCCCATCACCACGTGCAACAAAGATGTGTCACTGAGAGGCTGGAGACGTGGATATGAGAACCGACTGCTCTCATAGAGGACCTGGGTTCGAGTCCCAGCACCCACATGATGGCTCACAACAGCTTCTAACCCCAGTTCTGGGGGATCCAATGCCTCTCTGGCCTCCACAGGCTCTGCATGCACATGGTGCATAGACACACATGCAGCCAAAGCACCCATACACGTTAAAAACATAAAACTAAATAAAATAAAAAAAGAGAGATTTATAATGAAAAGAAAGCTGTCAGGTATGGCAGCGCACAAGTCTATAATCTCAACACTTGAAAGCAGAGGGAGGAGGATGAGGAATGAAAGGTCATCCTGTGCTACATAGTGAATTTGGGGCTAGCCTGGGATATATATGACCCTATCTCAACAAAAACTGAAAGGAGAGGAGGGGGAAGGAAGGCGGTAGAGGGCAGAAAGGAGAGAGAGAGAGACTCAAAATAACCGGGGCAAACAGAAGCCCACAGGTGGGTAGGGAGAACACAGCTTCCCACACCTGCTGGCTGTCTTCAGCGTGGCCTCCGGGCTGGAGGAGCTGTGGTGAGCAATGCCTCCGTCCTGATTGGAGCCAGGGCTCCAGGAGCCCAGAAAGAAACCCGCATTAGGCTCTGGGTAACACAAGAAAGAGAAAGCCATTGTATCTGTCAGCGCGATGTTGCCAACAGCTCCCGGCAAGGCCTTTCACCATGGAATCCTAGCATTCTTTGTTGCCTCCGTTTTCCTTTCTCTCCTGGAAGAATTATGACAGCAGCGTGGTGGTGCGGCCACCTAGGCGCTCCCAGCCGTGATTGGAGTTGTCATAACTTAAAGGCTTCGTTCGCAGGCGCTCGCTCTGCGGTGTAGCAGGCAGACAGCCGCTCTCTGATGTGGTTACGTAAGAGACCTTTGGTTTCCGGAGCCATCTGTTCCCGCAACGGAGAATGTGTGTGCCCCCCAACCCACAAAAAATCTTGTTTAGAAGAGGTTTGTTTTTAAAACTCTGTGCTGACAGGAGCCTGGAATGGCCATCTCCTGAGAGGCTCTGCCAGAGCCTCACCAGTACAGAGGAGGATGCTTGTAGCCAACCATCGGACTGAGCGTGGGGACCCCAGACTTCAGTGGAGAAGTTAGGGGAAGGACTGAAGGAGCTGAAGGGGTTTGCAATCCCATAGGAAGAACAACAATATCAACCAACCAGACTCCCTAGAGCTCCCAGGGACTAAACCACCAACCAAAGAGTATACATGGTGGGACCCATGGCTCCAGCTGTATGTAGCAGAGGATGGCCTTATCTGGCATTAATGGCAGGGGAGGCCCTTGGTCCCATGGAGACTCGATCCTCCAACATAGGAGAATGTCAGGGCGGTGAGATAGGAATGGCGGATCATCCTCATAGAAGCAGGGAGAGGGGGATGGGATGGGGGTTTGCGGAGGGGATAACATTTGAAATGTAAATAAATAAAATAACCAAAACAAACAAACAAACAAACAAAATCCCTTCTGTGCTGTCTGTCAGAGAATTGTCACAGCACAGTCTGGCCACGTCTGTATCAGCCTCACAAGCCAGGAGCCATGTGTCCAGACTCACAAACCATGTGTCTCAAGTACTTAGATCTGGATACACAGTGGGAGGGAGGTCTCTGGGAGTGCGTGAAGCTACTTGCTGGTGTCAGGCATGTGCTGAGGTGAACACAGATGAGGTGCTCAACTGTAGGACATGGGGGTGCCGCATGGAAGTGGGGTACTCTGATGCATAAGAGATGACAGAGAGATCGGAGGTGAGCATGGTCAAGTCATCTCCCAGCGGCATGAAGGAAGACCGATGGAGGAAGATGTCAGCCAGGGATCTCCGCAGCTAGGGCATCAGTCCATCCCCACGCTGTGATTCCTGCACCATGCCCTCACTTCTGGAAGGCGGGAAGTGGGGATGGCTTCCTCTTTGTGGCTCCGAAGGCGGTGAAGGGGACTGACTGGGCTTGGACGATAGGCACAGACGAAGTACAGGGCTGCAGGTGGCCGGACAGGAGTGGGTTTGACGTGCGCAGGTGAGCATCCTGCTTAAGAAGAAGTACCGAGCTCCGGAGGCCAGCTACCCTGAAATCTCAAGCACCCGAATGCGAAGCCGCACTGTACAGCGCCTAGCGCTCCAGGCTGAGCCCTGTTGCTGGCACAATGCAGGGTGGACCCGCAGCGCTGCGCTGGAGCCTGTTCTGAGCGGCTGCATCTGGACGAGTGCGGTGTGAGGCGCGCAGCAGACTTTCTTGGCGATTTCTTGCTTCAATCTCTCTCCACTGAGAGATGTTCTCAGTGAAGAAAACGCTATCATTCTTCGAAAGTTTGGAGCTGAAGTGGACATTGCCGTTTCTTTCTCCTCTGGTGCCTGGCGGAACCCAGAGGGATTGAGCGCCGAGGCTGGCTGGGGATTGCAGCCATTAGAGGGCGACATTGGACCAGCAAAGACCGGTCTACAAGGGAGTGGGGCTTGCGGGGAGTTTCTGGGCCCATTTCCTTTCCCATCTGACACTCACACCCCCACTGTGACTTTGATTCCTAGAAACCCTATAAAATCAGGGTCACCCGCGACAGGCAGGTGGATTCAGTGCGGTTTCTCAAGTCGCCTGTCTTGTTATTTTTGGCCTTTGTTCTTACGGAGGGAATGGATCAGCCTCAGGCTTTTTCTGCCCACATTAGCCACTCAGAGACTCTCTTGATAACTACTCATTAGGTAGGGGGTCAATCCGTGTATTTTAAAACCTCACCTAGGACAAGCCACAGCCTAGGGGAAAATAAGTACATGTTTAATAAATTACATATGCTAAATATCCAAAATACATAAAGAGCCCTCTAAAGACAATATATTTATTTTAAAAGTTTGCTGTAAAGGCCTTTCTCTGAATACGTACTTCGGCAAGGAAGAAAGAGGGCAACAAGAGACATTCAACATCTTTAGCCATTTTTAAAATGCAAAATACAACCACAGTGCATATCCCTTAGAAAGCAAACTGCCCGGGGCACAGAAGTGGGGGCACAGACGGACAGACGGACTGATTGAAGGTGAGGGTAGGTACACTTATTATCCAGGTAGCTATGGTGATTTCATACATTTGTCAAACCCAACTGTCTGGTATGTTAAACACATACGGTTTATTGACGGCCCACACAACAAGGCAATAAAGCCGCCTAAAATGTCACCACCTTTCGAACTCATCTTGCTGAGTGCCACAGGGATTGTCCCCACCCCTCCACATCCGGACTCCGCTGTACAGCTTCTCAGCCCTATGGGAGGATGGCTGGTTTCACCCTTGACTGAGTCCACAGGGCTCCCCACAAGGCTTGCGCAGGGAACAGATGTGCAGCCGCTGTGCGGCTGGCAGGCTGGCTTCCGCACCACGTGCGACCACTGAGAGGACATGCCTAGCCCAGATTTTTGGAGGACAAGAGACACGAGGAATAGAGCCAAGGAATGCTGTCACCTCTGCCAAGGTCAGCCACTGTAGCTAAGGTCACGCGTTGCAGCCAGGGTCAGACGGCAGCCACTGGAAGCTCAGGTCATGTGTGCTCAGCCAAGATCCGTAGGGCTGACTCCAGAGAAGCAAGCAACACATGTCTTGAACTTAGTGAACTTCTCTGAGACTGGACTGGCTCTCTGATTATAGTAAAACCAAACCAAAACCAAACCAAAAATAATAAAATAAAATAAAAACAAAATGGAATGAACAGTGTAGAAAGGCTTCCCAGAGGAGGTGAAGCCTACTGTTTGTTTGTTTGTTTGTTTGATTGATTGATTGATTTTCAAACTGGCTGGTATTATAGCCCAGGCTAGCCTGGAACTCACACTCCATAACCAGGTTGGCCTAGGTCTGGAGGTGATCCTCTTGCCTCTGCCTCTAAACTACTGGTAACACAGGCATGAGCCTCCATACCATACTCCCCCTGGTGTTTAGTGCTAAGAGCAAGTCAGCCAGAAGAAACAGCCTGGGGACTGTAAAAGAACAGAGAGGAGCCGAACCTGCAGACCTGGGGAGGAAACAGTTCCAGAACTCAGCCCACCCTCCAGCATGGGCAGAAGGAAGGAGCCTGCTCACACCCTCAGGCACTTGGATGCCATGCTAAGATAGGTTAAAAATGCAGGAGGCCAGCCTAGGCTTCGTGGCTGTGACCTTTCTAGATGACCAGGGTGGTGGTAGCAGCCAGGGTAGAAGTTAGGTTCCCCACACAGCTGAGCGGGATTTGTGTTCAGGGTTCTCCCCGGACGTACGAATCCCAAGAGAGCTATTGAAGGATGACCTCCAGGGGATGGCTACTATAACCAATGTTTCCTTCCTGTTCCAGAAGTTTCCTCGCCACGTGAGTCTGCCTCAGCTCTGTCACAGATTCCTTGACCCAGGACTGAGTTACCCTTCACTGTGGCCCGGTGAATTAATTTAAAATTTTCATTCATTTGTAATGGTTTGCAAGTACACACACACACACACACACACACACACACACACACACACACACACACACACCACAATATCTCATTCTCTGAGTGCGGGGAGTGAGAAGCCCCTAGGAAGTCTGCAAAGTTATTGTACTCACAGGAGCCCCAGGCTTCCCCTGCGTTATTGTGGTTTGATTACAGGATGCTTAACGCATCTCTTTATAATAGAACCACCTTTAATTAGCATCATGGCCTGATTCAGGATGAATGATGTGTGTGCATGACGTCAGGGAGGAGAGACAGCAAAAGGGTGCAACCGACACCGGGAGAACAGTAGGCCTTTTACAGCCATGCCTGCCTCTGGGCTTCTCTGTCCTCTCCCATGAGTCAGAAGAGCCCTGTGTCACCTGCTGCTGTGCTCTTGCTGCCACTGACTACAACCCTGGGGGTACATTTCCTTTTCCCCAAAATGGGGGTGGTTGTGTGGACGGCAAGAGGTCTCTCCTCTCAGATCTGTTTGCAGATCCCCACCCTCCTTCCCTTTTACCAGCCTGAGTCGGAAGCCTCAGCAGACACAGCCCTTCCAAGCCCCTCCCCCACCTTCCCATGCTCAACTGCATCCCAGTCCGAAGCTCCTCAGAGCAACAAGTGGCAGTGGTCACCTGCACTGATGTTCCCGTCTGGAAGCAGAGGCTCCGTGCGTGAAGTCTCCAGAGATGGAAAACCCCTCCATCTTCACACTCTTCCTTCATTCTGTCCAAGCTAAGGGCTCTATGGCCATGACGAGACACCATGACCAAAAGCAAGTCCGGGAGGAGAGAGCAAGTCCGGGAGATGTGGCGTACACTTCCACATCGCTGTTCATCACTGGAGGAAGTCAGAACAGGAGCTCAAACAGGGCAGCCTGGAAGCAGGAGCTGGTGCAGAGGCCATGGAGGAGTGCTGCTTACTGGCTTGCTCCTCAAGGCTTGTTCAGCCACCAGCCCAGGAATGGCCCCAATTGGAATGCAAAATGTGGTGGACACCCTCCCTCATTAGTCACCAATTAAGAAATGCCTTAGAGGCTTTCCTGCAGCCCAGTCTTATGGAGGCATTTTCTCAGTTGGAATTTCCTCCTCTCTGATGACTCTAGCCTGTACCATTGGCTTTCTGGAATACCCTAGAGACTTTAGGAGTGTGATGTGTGTGAGGGAAGGGTTGCCCTCCTCAGAGGCAGGCAACTCAAGAGTAGGTTCCAGGTACAGTGAGTGTTTTATTTAAGCACCAATGGGTCAGGTTCAGCACCCCACGTGACCAGAGGGATCCAGGCATGGCAAGAAATGGCCACGGGATGGACAGACTAACCCAACGCTGGGGCAGTGGAGGCAGATGACGGTCCCAGAGTGCTTCCCTGGATAAGGGGGCACTTTCCTTTCCAAAGGCTGTCAGCCATCAGGACTTAGCTATGCATAAGTGCACTTACCTCTGGCTGAGGAGGGTAAGTGGGTGGGAAGATGAGTATCAGGCAGACTATCAGGTTCAGGGGTGTGACCTTGGTCCATACAAGATATTAAGAGGATCCCAAAAGGGGCCGTGACTTGATCAGAATTTGTTCTGGCACCTAGGACTGGGCACAAACGACCTGACCCAAAGGCCAGGCAGCATCAAGTTTGGGTGCTGCTGAGCCCAGAACTCCTGTGCATGTGCTGTCTTAGTGGCATACTCCTGCAGCGACGCCCCTAGGACAGGGCTGAGTGCTGAGAGTGGGGACAGCAGAGAAGGGCAGAGGGCCACCTAGGGCCTGTGTAGGGCTCAGAGGGCTTCTGAGAATGCTTACCCTAGTAAGTGTCTACTGCTAACCAGGCACCTACTATGTGCACCCAACTCATAGTCGTTTATTCACTAAGCACCTACTGTGTGCAGCCAACTCCCACCACAGCCATCCGTTCATTCGCTGGGCACTTGATATGCGCAGTCTGCTTGCGTCAGCGTTTATTTTCTGAGTGCCCACTGTGCGCGGCCAGTTTCCATAGATACTCACTGAGCTCCTGCAGTTTGCAGCCATCTTATACATTCCCTTACCCACTGAGCAAGAGGTCAGCTACAGGTGGGACAAGTGTGTTCCCCCAGTTCAGAGCCTGTCGGTCAGGTAAAGATGTGGGGCAGTGACTAATGATAAAAATACAACCTGCAGTCCTGATCATCGAGGGTTTGTGCCGTGAAGAAAACCAACCAGAAGGCTGGTGGGATGGCTCAGTGGGTAAAGCGCCCCCTCTGCAATGCTGGATACCTGAGTCCTGTCTCCGGAGTCCATGTAAAGGAGGAAGGAGAGAACAGACTCCACAGTGTTGATCTCTGACCTCCACATGTGTTGCCCGCATGCGTCCCATGTACCCGACACTCTCTCGTGGGAGGAGGGGCCCTCTTGGATTGGACTTGGGTTCAGGTAAGGACCCAGTGGGACCGTGATACATCATCTCCCAGCGCGTTTCTGTAAATTAATTACAACAGCTGTTCTCTCCATCCTTTAATTGCAAAAGCGGTTAAGCTTAACGTGCTCAGCTGTACCTGAGGGAGGAGAAGGTAGGGGGGCAGGCTCGCTCCGAAGGTTCAGCCTTTTGCTGGAGGCCTACATTCCTACATCAGACCCCAAAGTCCCCCATGTACTGTCTGTGGGACCCTTGCATGTTGTAAGTGATGTGTTACGGTGGTTGCTGCTTCTCCAGGGAAATGGATCTTGAGCAGAGCCCCAGCTGCAGTTTCCTGGCACAAGTGTGCCCCAGCCTAAAAATCCCCCAGGGGTGTCCAGAATGACCCAACATGAACCCCCCTACACACCCTGGCCCTGGACCACATCCTCACTGCCTGACTGATGGGAACTTTTTGTTTATTTTTCCCTCGAGAAATCATGGATCCCCAAAAGGCATCGCACTACAACTACTACTGCTGCGTGTTTGGGAATTAGAGTGGCACCCAGTATATAGCAAGCACTCTGTAGGGATGGATGGATAGATGGATGATGGATGGATGGATGGATGGATGGATGGATGGATGGGGAAACAAGGGAGTGAGTGAAAGGATGGATGGATGATGGATGGATGGATGGATGGATGGAGAAAGGGAGGGATGGATGGATGAATGATAGGTGGATAAATGGATGGATGGATGTTTTCAGCTTCTTGAAAGGAGAGGTTCACAAAGCCAAAGCCACTGTGGTGTGAGATAGGCAACATCAGGGCAACCATGTGCTCTACACAGCTGGGTGGTTCTGAGATGGGCCAGGATGCTGCCAGCATGCTTCTGAGACTCGCTCATAAGTGGGGTTGGTTCTGACACCCCCCAAACCCCACTTACGTTTGTTCCTAGAAACATTGGCCCACGGACTCCCATGTACCCCTTCGTGTCCCCTTAACTAGAGACACTGCTGAGGAGTGAATATTTCTCTCGTGGGGCATGGCAGGAATCCTGCTGATCAACCTGCCTCTCTGTGATGTGCTTTCCTCATTTCCTGAGGCTCTCGGGATGGGGAGCCAGGGTGGACAAGCTTCTCTGTATTCATCACACTGCCCAGTGTTGCTTGCTAGCTGGTTCTAGAGCATATGAGTGCATCAGGGCAAGCTGACAGTCATGACGAAGAGGGACCAGTGCCTCTGTCCCTATTGAGATATACGCAGCAGCCGGGCTACCCCAGGTGCCAGCATGGCCAGGAAGAAATCAGTGACTCCAAGGACTCCGGAGAGGAAGGCAGTGGCAGAAGGTAGGGGTGAGAAGGGCAGAGAGGACCATGGAGTCTTCTTCCTCCTTCCAGAAGCCTTGTCCCCCACCTGTAGTTGCACGGCCTTTGGGAGAACGAGCTGACCCTGTCACACAAGCAGCTGGGGAGATGTGCACACATCCACGGCAGGAGGTGACACCCAGGTGGCCTGTGCGATTGAGATTCCAGTGTGTGAAGGAGGGAGCTGGCCTGGTGCGAAGCTTCCCACCTGTCACCACTGAGTCTCCCGGAGACAGGAAATGCAGCTCCGATAGGAGGTGAGGAGCAGTGCAGGAGAAATCCTCATCTTGCAAATGATTCCACAATCCCTCAACACAGTGGGGAAGGCAGTGTAGACCCCACGTTCTGTGGGTGCTTAGGTGAGGGTCTAAATCCTGCACCTCTAATGAGTTCGGAGTCAGTAACAAGGCAGACCAGACATGAACTGCTCTCCCAGCCTCCAGAGAAGGGGCACCTATATGAATCTAGGACTCTGCAGAGACAACTCTCACGATTGAATTCTCCAGGGGACTGAGTGGGTCTGGGTAGATGGATGGCTCCCTGTGATGTCCAAGCATCCCACACACGCCCCTGGGAAGTGTACTGGAGACCTTCAGATGGAGCCTAAGACAGGAGCCTGCTCTTTCCAGTCCCATCCAGCCATCTACAATCCCAGGAGGAGCAAGGTCAACTCAGTCCCCAGATCTAGTCCAACCCTGTTAAAATGAGATGAGGCGTGATCTTCTGAAGCTCATCCTGTGTTGAACTGGTCCACCTTTCCTAGAGTACCACACCAGCCTGCAGCCTGGCAGACCCAGGAAGGGGCAGAGCACCTTGGCGCCATGTTGGTGGCTGGCAGACTGGGCTCAAGCCATCTCTCGGCTGTGAGGCAAGGCCCGCCATCTCTCCACAATGCATTTTCCTTGCTGTAGAGTGAAGGCCGTAAGGCTTCATGCCCTGGGGTCATTACAACGCTCAGCGAGCTAACAGTAACCCGGGGCACACGGGCAGTGCTCAGGATGGGAGATGTGTCATCACCACCATCAGCCCCACCATCGCTGCTATTCTCACCTAGCCCTTCTCTCTGCACATGCGCGATATCATGTAATTGGGACCTATCCGTGCTCAGCGCTCCTTACTAACCATTCCTTAACTCATCAGCATTTCCCCACGCCATCGAAAATTCCTCAAAAGCCTGATGTTAATAGCTCCGTAATTGCACCTCATTTAGATGCACCATCGTTTACCCACGTCCCTCCGCTGCCGTCAGATCCCCTGAGAATGGTGGAGCGTCCCCCACAAATACCATCGGAGGTGAACGTCCGGGATCAGCTTGCCTGAGTCTGCATCCACAGTGGGATCAGGACAGTGTGGGTAGAGGCCTTTCTAAGCACTGGGATGTTTAGTGCCTAATTCATTTTCCAGAGTTGCCTCCCACAACCAGCATCTATGAGGACGCTCCCTCACATGGATGGAGTCACCCAGTTGGATCCCTGGTGTCCTTCCCAAAATTCTGTCAGTTAGGATCCTAGGTTAGAGTCAGAGGCACTGGCTGGTCTCAGGGCTCTATAATGTTACCCTGGCTAAGGGATGCTCCAGAGGGTGGAGCCAGAGACTGGCAGGCAAGGACCATAGGAGCCTGGAGGCTTCCTGCCTGAGGGTGCTCACCTGATGAAGCAGCTTCCCTTGGCTAAGCTTCCTTAGCCTGCACGGTAGACCGGTCAAGGTTCCACAGACTTGCTCAGGGGCATGGCAGAGCTCCTGAGACCTGGACAGGCGCCCAAGGGTTGCATAAAGCTGGTCTCCAGGGATCCTCCAGAGATTGTTAGTGGCTAAAGGAGGGAGACTTTACAGGCTTTCCAACAGCAGAAGAGGCAGAGGAGGAGAAAGAAAGGCCAGCCGTCTAAGGCCAACGGCAAATAGCTCAGGGCCAACAGCAGAAAGCTCTGTGTGAGTGGGACCACTCAGATGTGTGTGGGGTGGGAATCTCAGGCTGGTGAATTTATTATGGTATTTTATTTATTATTTTAAGATGTTTTGATTTTATTTTTGTATTTACTTATTCCGTTTGTAAGCTAGGGTCTCACTCTGGAGCCCAGGCTGACCTGGAACACACTATGTAACTCTTGATCTTCTTCCTGCTTTAGCTCCCTGAAGGCTCAGAAGCATGAACTGTCACCCCTGGGACAGAGATAGAAGTCGACCACAGTGAGGTGAGGTGAGGTGAGTCGAGTCCATTCAGGAGCTCCCAGGCTCCCCGGATAGCTGTCGGTCAATTCTATCTCCACAGATCCAGACCCAGAGCTGGGTAGGGTCAGCAGAGACCACCACAGGCCTTAGCACTCCTGTCCCCTCTCTGGGAACGAAAAGTTTCCCTGGTTGGCAGCTCCAAGATGCCAGGCTCAGCCCTTGACACACTTCATCCTCTTCCCTGAGGCTTGTTGGTTCCCACCATGGTCTATCTGGTGAGCTTCTGAAGTAGCAGGGCCCGGGTGTGTCTCGAAGTCCGTGGTTGTGTCTTGGAATAGGGAAGAAACACAGAAGGCACCGGGGATAGTTCAAGAAGGAACCTGGGAGGAATGACATCATTACCGCTTTGGTGATGAACGAAAGGCTTCTTGGAGGCTTCTGGGGGGGGGCTTCTTGGAGGCTTCTGGGGGGGGGTCTTCTTGGAGGTTTCTCAGGCTTTCTTGGAGGCTTTTTGGGGGCTTCTCGGGGGCTTTTCGGGGCTTCTCAGCTTGGGTTCCAGGAGTCTCCTGGGCAGTGTCAGCAAACGGGAGGTTGCCAGCCTCCCCTTCTCGCTCTGCCCTGAGAACATCAGGCTTGGCCTCTCACAGGTCTTACTCTGTCAGCTGGGAAATGGGCATAAACATCCTCCCACACACATCTCAGCTCCTTTGGAGAGGCAGGGCCTCTACCTGTAAGTGCTAACATGTGTCTGCCCTTTCAAGCCTAACCCACTGTGGGAGTCATTTCTACTGGAGATATTCCCACCCCTCATGGTATAACTTGTATGAACATAGTCCAGGCAAAAAAATCGGATATGGCTTCCCCAGCTCCCCAATCTCCTCATGCCCCCTTTCCTTCCAGAACATTCGCTAAAAGGCTGCTGGGCCACTAGCACTGGGCAGAAGCTGAGGCAATGATTAACCATCATAACCTTCCTAGCCTGGCCTCAGAGAATAGTGGGCTGTGCTGGGGAAGCAGAGGGGCAGAAAAGGAGGAGGTATGGACGGGGGCAGACCCACCATGAGCTCCACCTCTGGCCATCTTAATTCGGCCTCGCTTCCGGTCCGCAGCTCTGAAAGCCCTGTAATCAGCAGAATGGGTCAGCTCTGGGCTATCAGCTTATAGGCTGACCCTGGAAAGTACCACCTCCTCTCTAACCTCTCCCTGCTACCCGGTCTCAGTGATGAGAGTAGGGGCAGCTCAGAGGTCCCTGCCTTGATGTTAAGTGAAATGGGCCTATTGAGTTAATAAGAAGGTTATAAGAATGAGTTAACAAGAATAAAAACAGAGCTCTAAAATCAAAATGGGGACCAGGAGCCAGGTCTCCAGATCTTGCCAGACCTGGGTTCCAATCCCCAGTGAGCATCTATTTTGCTGTGTAGCCTTGGACAAGTGCCCGCACCTCTCTGAGCTTCTCCTGTAATTACCTAGGATAGTCATAGATTCTGTTGCACAGGGAGGGCATTTTAACCAGTGACTCCAACACGCTCCAACACACAGTCCCGTGTGTGCTGTGGAGTCTGGGGACTGTCACATCGGTGTCCATCGTCAGGGGGACTTTGTGCCCCATACCTTTCCAAGGCTCCTTGTTCTTATATTAGGTTCCCTTTCCTTTCCCCTAAACTGGGAAGCCAAGGCTGCTCACTGAGCATGGACCTGTGCACAAGAGGACAACTGTGCTTCTCACTGTCCCTTTCCAGCTCTCCGTGGGTCCAGTGTGCCCTTCTGACACCCCACCTCATCTGTCTCCCAGGGCCTTGCCCCAAGTCTTCCTTGGGACCCATCTTTCTCTTGTACTTGGACCCTCCTAACCTCACTCTCCTCCTCGGTGCTCACATGGCTGGTGGCTCCCTCTCCCACCAGGGCTCCGAGGAAGGCATCTTCTGAGGCGTCTCCCAATGCAAGCATGGAGCTTTGAGGAGAGATGTGTCTGAAGTCTGGGCAGCTTTGAGGAGTCTGAGGAGTACAGGCAAGGGCTCAGCAGACAGATCTGAAGGGAGGTGCGTGACCGAGAGGCTGGGGGACCTGGGTGGGGTCCCGGCCATGGGGCCTGTGAGGCAGCTAACCTTCAGCCTAGCTTTCCCCCCCCACATCTAGGTAATCAGGCAGAATAACAGTCTCTATTTCCCAGGGTTGCCATGGAAACAAAAGGACATGATGTGTACACAGCCCCAAGTGCAGATCGCGCATCACCACTCACAGCACGAGGAGGCGGCCAAGATTTTTGACACTCAGGCAATTTGAGATCCAAAATATCTGTGATTTTCAGAGCTCAACTCTCAGATTCAAGACAGAGACACAGATCTCTTCATTTCAGCCTGCTCCTCCTCAGAGTCTCGGGGCGGGGAGACCCACAGCCACGGGTTCTCACACTCCCTCCATCTTCCCATCCCCACTCAGCAGTCCCGTCCCTGTCCCAGGCTGACCGTGTGTCCATTCTATGCTTGGCTCACTCCTCTGTTTCCACCGTTCTGACTACTCTGTCTCTGGACCATTTGGAGCCCATCTGGTGAGATAAACTCTTTGCCTGATACCCAAACTCCTCAGAGTCCCAGCCCTGCCTCCTACTTCCTGTCATGGCTTAGTGAGGCCTGGAGACTTCCCGCTGCCATTGGAGACCTCTGCCTCTCATTGCCAGACCCACCTATGGAGTCATTCTGCCTCCTCCCTCGCCTTCCCTCTCTTGCTCCTGACACACTGGTGCCTGCTGTGACCTGAGTGGGTCCCCACAGTTTGCAACTGACATTCCTCTCTGCTCCGGAATAGCATTAGTAAATAGTTCCACTCTGGCTTGAATGCATGTGTCCCCTCTAGAGATGTTGACAGTTCCCCCTTGGGGTGGTATCTGGGGACTTGGATTTGACATGAACGGACAGAATCTTAGAAAAGGTATGTAAACTGTCCCCAAGTCCTGGCCCTATTTCTGGTGTCCTAGTATCTGCTTAGCCAAATCAGACATAGGGCCTGGGGCTGACCAGTCTTCACCTCCCCTCCCTAATGGAGGCCTCTTATCATCTCTGAGTATTACCAACCTCTTGCCACCACTCAGCCCTCATCTACCCTGTGTGTTTAGACCTCCACCCGGAGGCCTGCTGGGGCTCTAACTCTTCCTACACCAACCTCAGGAGCCTGACTATCAGCCCTGTTTCAGTGTTTCAGGGCCCCTGGACCTGTTCTGAGCTTGCATGGCCCTCCTCGATGCTATATGTCTGGTTGTACATAGGGAAATATGGGCAGAGCTTGGGCTTGAAGACCCAGAGACTGACCACTGAAGGACTCTATGGTATGGGCTGAGCCAACAAAGGGAGGACAAGGAAGCTGTCCCTGGCTGCCCAGGGATCAGAGGTCAGGGCCAACCTTCAACTATATCCCTAGCGCAAAGCAGAGTAGGGCAGAATAGGAGAATCTTTCTCCCTCTCCTCCCTCTCCCTCTCCCTCTCCCTCTCCCTCTCCCTCTCCCTCTCCCTCTCCCTCTCCCTCTCCCTCTCCCTCCCTCTCCCCCTTTCCTCTCCCTTCCCCCCCTCTCTCTCTCCTCCCATCTCTCCTTTTTTTTACTTTATTCTTCTTATTTTATTTTACCTGAGTGCTAGAAATCTCAAGTTCAAAGCCTGATTTCCAGGCTGTTAGGAGAACATGCCTCGCCACATTGAAGAACAGAGCCTGTGAGGTTTAACAGGTTTGATTTGTGGCATTTAATATCCAGCCGCTGGCCTGTGGCCTCCCCAGTTCACTTGGACCAGTTGATGCTGTTCAGTATGAGAAGTCGGGCCCTGGGTTCAGTTATTCAATAGACACTAACTCGAAATTCTGGGCACACCCGTCTTGGGGTGCGCCAATCACAGGGCCCGGCCCACAGACCGATGTGCTGTCTGTTGCCTGGGACTCATCTGCCCATGAGATGGCATGATATTGTCAGGATAGACAGTGACTTGGGATAGGGATAGAGGTTCTCGGTCAGGGAGAGCTGGCTGAACCCTCTGCACCCTGAGTAGAACATTCTAGAAAGAGGAAACAGCTTGTGCAAAGGCCCCGAGGTGAGAACAGCTCTGCTGTGTTAGGTCTAGCAACTCCCTTCCTGTCAGCTGGACTGGGCCACCCACCTATCCTGCCATCCTCCTGCAGCTGTGTCTGGGCCACTCCTACATCCTTCCATCAAACATCTCAGTTCTCCCAAGCTTCTGTGACCTGGGCTGTCCCCACTGTAAGGATGCTCTCCCATATCCTCCTCGTGCAGTGGCTCCTCATTACTCCTCCAGAGCTCTCAGTACCCTGACCCTTGAGAGCTGCTTCTGTGTCCCCAGTCTTCTGTGCCTCCTCCATGACCCTGGTGTGGGATTTCCCAGCTGGCTACTGCTTGTTCCTTAAGTATGCCAGATACAGCGGGGCCTTTGCACAGGCAGAGTCCTCTCCTGGAACCGACATTCCCATGACTCGTTTCCTGTCTCTATTCCAGTGTCTTCTCCTCAGAGATGTCCCTACATGCCCCATCCCTGCCCACCCCTTCTCTTGACTTCTTTCCCTCCAGTGCATACGGGGTTGTTTGTGGATCTCCTGTCTCCCTGTGGGCTCCACACACTACAGGGGATTTATTTTGCTTCAATGTTCACAGCTGAAGCCTCAGAGCCCAGAACATTGGTAGCACACAGTTACACTCAGGCTGAATGAATGAAGGATGCTGGGATGGATGGGGAGGTCAGACTGCACTGCTATTACCTTGCTCCATGGCTCCTCCCCCATGCCAGTCAGCCGTGGTGGCAGCTGTCTGCACCCCCGTGCAGAGCAGCCCCAAACATCATAGATGCCAGTTTGCGTCTCGGCTGCTCCTGCAGGAGCTGACGGATGCACATCCAGGCATCTCTGAGAGTCTGAGTTCATGAATAAGCCTTCTCTCTGCTTCCTGTGTGCCATATGCAGCTTCCCTCTGAAGGCCTGGGAGAACGGCTCTAGGCTGCTAGAGGGATCCACAGACCAAGGGACTAGAAAGCCATGAAGAAATGCAGTAAAGCAAAGGAGGCCACTGGGCAGCTGCCTTGCCTGTGGAGACACTCAGAGTGTGCAAAAGGTGCCATTCGGTAGTGTCGGAGGACAGGCTGCAGTGCCTCTAACCTGCCTCCCACCAGGGGCACTACAGCACCTCAGAGGTCCAAGGACAGTCTTCCCTCTCCTCTGGAGCGTCTTCCTCCAGGAAACACAATTAACTGTCTGATGACATCACTGCCGGGACAGCATTCCCAAGTACCCAGGGAAAACTTTAGGCTTTCTGCACCTTCTCAGGGATGGTCTGGCAGTCTCCCGCACCACTCCCTGTTGTCCTGAAACTTGAGCCTGAGAAACCCCATCCAGCCACACTTGAGCCTGAGCAACCTCACTCTAGCCACACCCTCATTTCTCTGCCAAAACAGTAACTTCCTGCTCCCGACCCCCATCTGCTCATCCAACAGGACCTGGTGCCTCTAAAACCATTAGCATCTAACCTTTCAGCATCACCCAGACCCACTGGCCTGCCCACCTCACAGTCCAACAAGTGGTCCTCCCGCCTACCCCATGACTCTTCTGGAGTCCACATACTCTTTTCTACCCCAGGGCCTTTGCGCATGCTCTTCCTGCTTGCTAGATCTCTCTACTTCCCTGTTCCATGCTTCAGGTCTCAACTTAACATCAGTTCCTAAAATCCCTTTCCGAGTTAGTCCTTATTATCCGCCCCCTCCCAACCCACCGCCCCTTGTAGCCCCCCAAACACAGCATGTCTGGTCCCACCCAGGTGTTGGTGAGGTTTTTTTTTTTTTCCTTCAAAGACCTTGTTTCTTTCTTTCTTTTTAACTTGGTGCCCTAATAATATGGACATGTTGTCCTCCCTATGTCTGTCTCCACACGGGGTACACATCTGTCAGAGAGTAGGTGCTCAGTAATGACCTGGATGTACAGGTGAACCTTGAAATAGAAAAAAAAAAAAAAAGCAGTAACTGCTTGTACGTCCATAAATAGAACAAAAACAGCTCTGGGAGAAACTGATTGGGGGGAGGTGTTTTTATTTTTTATGTTTTGTAATGCAGTGTTTAATCAGAGCTAGTAATTACAGTTCCCCCGTTTTGGTTTGTGCCACTTGGGCATGGCCCCCAGGGCAGGAAGCTTTTTCTATTGAGCTGACTTAGTGCAGGGCGCCCCGGGGAGCAGGAGTTGCTGAGTGTGGGGTTTAATTCTCAGAGATGCTAATTAGAGCTGCTTGCAGCCTGGCCAGCAGGCGGGGCTGCAGAAGGGAGGTGGGGGTGGGGGAAACCCTACCTCCCTTTAGCAAGCCACCTGCTGTGGCTCTCTCTCTCTCTCTCTCTCTCTCTCTCTCTCTCTCTCTCTCTCTCTCTCTCTCTCTCTCTCTCTCCTCTCCTGCTTCAGGTAGCAGAGAGGGCAGAACCTTTCTTGAGTCTGGAGGCAAGGCAGCGGTCAAGGCCATTCCCACCCTATATCAGAGTTTAGCTATAAGCCCATGCTCCCCCACCTGTCTTGGCGCTTCAGTTCTCTCCAGGATGAAAGGGGATGTTGGTACATTCCTACCTACCTCACAAACCAAAAAGCTCACAAGAATGCCTATACCAGACTGAGCACACAGCGCATGCTCAGTCTATCCTTCCCCAAGACGTTACCCTAAACTTAGGCTCCTCCCCCAAACCTTTAGCTAAGCACCAAAAAGAAGTGGGACTCCTTTTAGAAGGGTGGCTGAGGGACACCTTCCTAAGCCGAGCCCTTGATCCGAGATTTGGTGACGTAGTTAAGTGGTACGCAGAGACACCTGGGGAAGGGGACTTCCGGGCCAACAGTCAGTGCAAATGCCCGGGAGTCAGTGTGTGCTTCGTGCATTCAAAGGCGTTAAGAAGCTGGGCTGACTGGAGCTGAGTGAGGGGTATTAACAGAAGTAGGGAAGAGGATGGTGCCTTGCCCTCTATCCTGCCCTCCTACCTTTTTCTGCCTTCCTTTCCCTCTCCCACCTTCTTCTCTTCAAAGGTGACCAGAGCTGCAAGTGTTTTTTGTCTTCGACCCTGGGTTACAAAGGCAATCTGGAGGGAATAGTGGGTAGGAGAGACCCGCCTCAGGATGCGCTCCACACAGCACCACAGACTAGCAGGGCTTGTGGCCCTGACCCTGCCTGGGTGGAAGGTGAAGGCTTTCTACCGGCAGCCACAGGCTCAGTTCTGGGCCTGGTGCCAGGGCCTCAGAGCTCTAAAGGGCCTCGGAAAAATGTTTAAGGCCGGGAAAACAATTTATTTGGCTTCAAAATAAAAGGGGGAACCGTGAAGTTGAAACTGATAAATGTTTAATCCGATGTCTACAAAGTGTAGCATCATTGAGCGGTCACTTTGCTCTCCAAGCCGGCTTTTGGAGACTTACATATAATTTGAATTTAATGGGGGCTCTGGGGCATCTTAATGTATTTGAGCTGATGGGGGAGGGCATCTATCTGAAAGTGAGTGTCTGAGGCTGGGTGGGGCTGGGGCTCAGAGAGCACTCGACAATGAGGGGAAGGGACAGAGAAGGGAGCATCTCCTAGGATACTTTGGCGGAAGAACATTCTGGCAGGACAGATATCACTTGTCACTTACAGTCATTATGGCTAGACTGGAGGGCATAAACTGCACCTGGGGTATAAGGGGAGGCTCTGTGTCTCAACCCAGCCTTGCTGCCTCCTGGTCCTGCCTCCACAGGTTCCATTGAAAGTTGCCCTGACTCTAGCCTTCTGGTCCTGGGAGTGCTCCCTAGTGCTCATGTGTCCTGTCTTTATCCCAGAGAAACCTCAAATACTCCTCTGACAGTTCTAAAAGCTCCCGACTTTCTTCCTCCATGGAAGGACTGGGGCTAAAACATCCTTTGTATCCACTTAGGGGAAGTAACACGGTCTGTGCAGCCAGGGGAAGCCTCCAAGGGCCCTGGACTCCCCCATCTCCACTTCCCAGGGTGCTCAGAGGG
Organism: Rattus rattus; assembly: GCF_011064425.1. NCBI lineage: Eukaryota > Metazoa > Chordata > Mammalia > Rodentia > Muridae > Rattus > Rattus rattus. The sequence continues at coordinate 27,045,008 of NC_046154.1, read as the reverse complement.
AAGCCTGCGGCTCTCTGGATTTGCCTACATTTGTATCACGTTCAATGCAGAGCCACCCAGGTCTCCACAAGGCAGGATCTGGGTTCTGGTTTCTCTTCTCCAAACTGCCCAAGTTTGCTGGGATAGGGTCTCTCTGCGACTCACCACCAGCAAATCATAGCCTTAGTGACAAGTCACCTATTCTACCCTTTGACTTCTCTTCCAAAATGTGAATTGCCACTGAGCCCAGGGGGAAAGGGTGGTGGTCTGCTGGAGGCAGAATATAAAGGGTGGGAATGACGCAATGGTGGGCCTCCATCATCCTCGGCTGTGTTTGGAGTCACCTAGGAGACGCTCATCTCTGCATGTCTATGAGAGCATTTCCAGAGAGGTTTCCATGATGGGAAAGACCTATTGTCTTAGTGTGTGCTCCTGTTGCTGTAAAAAAATGTATGTGTGTATGTATATATTATGTAAATATATTATGCAAATATACTGTGTAAATATATATATATATCAAGCAACATAAAGGAGACAGGGTTTATTCTGGTTCATAGGCCAAGGCACAGCCCATCACCATGGAGAAGTCACAAGGGCAGGAGTCTGAGGGAGCGGGTCACCTTGCATGCATTGTCAAGAAAGAAAAAATGATGAAACACTCAGCTTGCTTTCTATACTCTTACATAGCCCAGGACCCCCTGCCTAGGGAATGGTGCCACCCACAGTGGGGAAATTCTTCCCATTTCAATGAACAGCGTCAAGATAATCCCCAACAGTCATTCCACGGATGGCATCACGGATCAAACTGCTCCCACTGCCATGTCTCCCCCCACCTCAGGATGGACTATATGTTTTCCTCTGAACTGTCCACCAAAACAAGCCTTATTCAGGTGGGCAGGGATGGGGAGGGAGAAGTTAGGAAGTAGGGAGAGCTCACTCTGCTGAGTGACAGCAGACAAGTTGCGTACCCTTGGTCTTAATTGCACCTACCTCCTGAGGCATTATAAAAGCTAGCCTTTCCAGGACATCCAACATGCACGTAGGTAGCCAGTCCCATGTGAGTGTTAGTGGCTGTGATGGTGACAGCAACAATGTTTACTTGGCGTGAGTGGGTGTCCCTGGGAACACTGGTGAACAGGTAGATACAGGAGTGTGGTGTTGGGCCCCTGGAACCTGATCTGACTCAAGGCCATCCCAAATGCAGGACAGAGTCTCTGGCCCCTGAGCTGTAACTGAGTGCCCTCTTAGAACATCAGAAGCTTGGCGTTCTTGAGGGGTTTGGGAATCGTGCTAAGAAAGGATGTCTATTAAATTCCTCCGTGGTGGGTCTGGTCTCAGTAAGAAGCAAGTGAGGCTGGCGATGAGGTTGTCAGAATAACGGAGGCAGCTATATTCGAGCCTTGTCAGTTGAGAGCAGCTCCTAGTGTTGAGGCAAGGCCTGGGACAGTCCAGGCTGAGCCTTGTCCTCCGGGTGGACTACACCCCTAGCCGTGCCTCCTACCGCCTGTAGGTGGCGCTGCAGGCCCTCGCAAGAGCAGTGGGGCGGGGCGGCTGGGCCTAGAGGTGGAAGGGGTCCAGCAAGACTCAGGAAGAACTCAGGAGTGGGAGGGAGGTAAGATGCTAGGGAAGGAGGAAGAAATCGCCTTCTCACTCAGAAGCCTGGAGGGGCAGTTCCAACAGCACCGAATTGGCCTTCCCCTCCTTCCCTCATCCACTTATTTGTGGCTCCCCAAGATTCCGCAGCTCTGCTCTCCGGACCCTCTGTGAGCGGACCAGAGCTCCGTCGTCTATCCTTGCCTCTTCCTTCCTCTTCCAGCTCTGTGCTTTTCAGTCAAGCAAAACTGCCTGCCACGGCCAGGACCCCCGCCCCTCTTTGTCCAGGCGTGCTGCTGATGTGTGCTAACCTCCCCAGCCCTTTCCTGACTCCCCACATCTCCTCCAAGTCTTGTCTGTCCGAGCACTCTACTCTGAACGTCTTCCCCCAAATCCCCACGTTCAGGAACTGACAGCCCCAGGCTCTTCCATTTCATATTTGGTCTCAGTGGCCTGAGTGTCCCCACACTGAGACAGGGAGCTTGCCCTCTGGTGTCCTTGCTAGGCTAGTTCAGTGAATGGGCCAGAAGGGGAGCGTGAGGGGGATGTAGGGAGAACGAAGGGGGGGGTTTGAGGGTTTAGTATACAGCCAGCAATATGCTTAGGCTTAAGAATCCCAGTTCCCCCTGAGAAATCAGGCCTCTGCGGGGAGCCTTCGTAGCCCCAGTGGTGGAGAAGCTGAGACCCTTCCGAGGCGCTGGCCCGTCAGACTAGGCTACTTGGTGAATTCCACTCCAGTAAAGAGCCTTGTGTGAAAAACAAGGTGGACAGAATCTGAAGATATGGAGATTGTCCTCTGGTCTCCACAGGCATACCATACACACACACACACACACACACACACACACACACACACACCACACATCACACCACATACCACATGCACGCGTGCACACGGACACGCACACGCACATACACACCGCACACACTGCACACACCATTTCAAAAAGAAGATAGAGCTGGGCGGGGTAGCAGCAGTCTATAATCCAAGTACTCAGAAAGCTGATGCAGGGGGATGGAGAATTGCGGGCGGTGCATAGATAAACAGCAAGACTTGTCTCGAGTGCCATAGAAAAGGCAGAGGCCTGAGAGGAAGTAGCAGCCAGGTGCACAGCTGCCTCTGGGGCTCCTGCCCTCTCCGTGCTGTGTGCAGGGCCCTGATTCCTCTGGTCACCAGGAAGCTTCCACATCAGGGTTTCCTAGTAACAAGCACCTGAGCCTGCTCTGCTGAAGGAGCATCGGGGTCAGTGGCAGCATACGCCCTCGGGACTGTCAACAGACTTCTGCCTCGATCTGAGCCAGTCTGGATGCTTCGCCTGCCCCATGGGATTTCTGTTCTCTATCCTCTCGCATCTCACAGGCCAGAGCAGTAGCCCCATTGTCTCAAACAAACAGCGGAGCCCGCCGGCCTCTCAGATGTAAGTTGTGAATTGGAAGCAAGTGTCCATTCTGCATCCAGCCAACCATTGGTGGGAGGCATGGGCTGATGGGCAAGGGAACACTCAAAGCACACAGTGGCATCCACCAACCCTGTCCTTGATGGGTACAGCCAGTGCCAGATCATCGCAGAGAATGTTTCCAATCAAGTATCGGGTCCCCACTGTGCCAATGGAAGCTCATGGATACTAGCAAGTTCCTTTCCTCAAACCCTGGGCTGTTGGCTCCTGAACTGCCACTGACCGGGTGGGAGTCCTTGGACTGACTCTCTGTTCTCTCTGGGACTTGGTTTCCCTCTCTGCAAATTTAAGGGGCAGAGCAGCACCCAGTCTCCACTGTGTTTAGAGGCTTACCATTAATGTCCTTCTGATCCCTCGGTAGTGGTCCTTTGGAACTGGCTCCAGGGATTGGGGGTTGTGATTAATCTCTAAGAAAGGCTGAATCATTTCCCAGCCTCGCTCAGGCTCAGGCTGTACCTAAGAATAGGCAAGCTCTTGGGAGCAGCCTGTGGAAGACCTGAGTTGATGGTGTCTCAGCCCTGCTGCAGAGCCATAGAATAGCTGTCCCTGACTACCTCAGGACTGAGTCCCACTATCACAGAGTCACAACCTAGTCTCAGTGTCTAGTCCTGGCCACCTCTGTTCTGTGTGGCTAGCTTTGTCCCTCAGGAGTCTCATGTCTGCCCGGCAGGGTTGATGGAGGCTTGGCCCCACTCTTATTCAGCCATTGAGATTCTCCTTTAGCCTCCTCTGTGTGAGGGAATGATGCCACAGATGCCTGACTGCCTCCCTGCCTGGCTACAGACTCCTCAAGGGCAGGGTCTGAGCCAGGTTGTGTCTGGCATCCCCTAAGCTGACAGGGCATGGTGTGTTTAGAACATCTGTTCCATTCATAATGAGTTCTTTCAGCTCTCATTACCTACAGTGTGTGTGTGTGTGTGTGTGTGTGTGTGTGTGTTCATGCACATTTACAGAGCTTTGGGGTGGACCTAGAAGACACTGTCATGCTCTTCGATGTGTCTCTGGAGAGCAGGTGAAACCAGGGTAGAAAAACGGAAAATGAAAGCTTTTCTAGGAACTGGAAAGATGGCTCAGGGGGTTAAAGGTGCTACCTCCCAAGCCTGACGACTTGAATGTGATTCTGGAATCCTTGGAGTAGAAGGAAAGAGCCCCTACACACAGACACAGACACAGACACAGACACAGACACACACACACACACACACACAAAATGTAAATGTAATTAAGAAAAAGAAAGTAAGAAAGCCACCCAGGTTGACCCAGATAGATTGTCCTTGCCAGGAACCTGAGCTCACCTCAGCTGGCTCTGTCTGGGTCGCCTCTCAAATGGTGATGTGTATGGTACTACCATTACCACGAGGAAGGTGCCAGCCCTGCTCATTTCATTCCCTAGGATTCCTCCTTCTAAGGTTAGGCTGTCAAGTCATCCCTGGGTTCTCTGTGTCAGTGTGGAGGCCCAGTTGCTGTACTGCAGAATCCAGAGTTGCCTCCGCTCATCAATCTGCTGGTCCATCACTCTGTACAGGGCACTAAAGCCATTTGATGTCATTAGGTAAGGTTCTGTGATCCTTCTCTTTGCACATGGTTCAGGTGGGCCCCATTATCCTCCCACACCACATACAGCTAAGAGAACACACCCAGGCCAAGACCACCTGCATAGGGTCACCAGAGGAAAAACTATGTTCTCCCTACTGCTCCAGGAGCACCTTGGCCTGGCAGGCTCTCTGCAGTACGTACCGACTGAGCTAAGCAGCTAGGTGGATATGATGGGTTTCCCTCTCCAGGAACCCCAACAGGGAGTAGCCACTACGTCCATGAGGGATGGGATCTCAGTGAATCTCCTGTGTGAGTCCAGGAGGGACACTTTATCATGGTTACACAATCAGGGCTGACTCTGTAGCCTAGTTTCCCATTCCAAGCGGTTGGAGTGCTCTCAGGATAAGTGGACTCTCAGAGCCAGCTGGGTATTCTGCTATAAGGCTAGCCATGATACGAAGCAGAGCCCCTGACTGGTGGGGTGACTCTCTCTCTGTCTCTGTCTCTGTCTCTGTCTCTGTCTCTCTCTCTCTGTCTCTCTCTGTCTCTCTCTGTCTGTCTCTGTCTCTGTCTCTGTCTCTGTCTCTGTCTCTGTCTCTCTCTCTCTCTCTCTCTCTCTCTCTGGCAGGCCTGGGGCTACTGAGTGGCTGTGCTCAAGGGGCTGTGACCCCCAGGCTTCAAGATAGAGCCATTTATAGCAAAGCAGATGGGGACAGGGTATCCCAAGCCCGTTCCACATTGTCACATGGTAGACTTAGCCATCTCCACACATCCAAGGAGATGCCTTTAAGTAGAGAATCCAGAGACCCATCAGTCCTTCATCAAACTACCCAAGGAACACTATTCTAGAGAGGTGTAGACACTGGCCTGGGCCACGCAGCAAAGCCAAAATAAAAGCCAATGTTATTAGAGACCATGGAAATAGCTTCTACAAAGTTCTAGACACCACTGACAGGCTAGGCAGATGTTCCCTATCACCTAAGATCTGAGTCCAAGGTAAGAAGAAATGTTAATTTCTTGTGAGTTATATGGTGTGGGTCACTGGGTGGGGGTAGGGGAGACTTCTTTGAGAGCATGGCTTCTTTGGTAGCATGGCTGGTAGGAGCTCCAGGCAGAGCACAATGCGTGGAGGGAGTCCTATGCACACGAACCAGAGGCAGTTAGAGCCGTGTGCAGAGGAAGCCGTGTGCAGAGGAACTAGAAGGCTGGGCCTGTCTTTGAGCTGTGTCACAAGTCAGTGGAGCAGTTGTAAGGTCAGAGACCTGTGGGTAGAGGACACGGGGTGGGCTATTGGAGGAGTCACTGCCACTCAGGACATCTGTCTGGATTCCAGGCTGGATGGGAAGATGGTCCAAGCCACAGAAAGCAGAGGTCAAAGGGCCATGGAGACAAGAAGAAAGGCACTGCTGGCTAGTTCTCACCATTTACTACTTCTAGGTCTCTGCTCATCTGCTGGCGGCCTGCAGGCTACAAAGCTTCATCCCCATCATGCAGACGAGGAACCCAGGGCTGTTAAGGAACCTCTTGAGCTACCCTTAGCTCCAGTCCATGAGGGAGAAGCAGATCTGTGTTCAAGTCTGCCCCCATATGGCATGTCCACAGCCTTTGACAGGCTGCCGGGAAAATTTTAAACAGGGTAAAGGAAGGTGTTCCTAGTGTTAGCCGTCTTCCATGACAAGATGCCAGAGGCAAATGACTATAGAAATGGGGGTTTGGAGACTCCCACCTTTGACAGAGGGGTTGTATTGTGTTTTGCCTCATGGTGAGGCAGCCCAGCAGGGCAAGAACACATGGTAGAGCCTCAGGGAACAAGGAGAAAGTAGAAAAAATGAGGTCCCAATGACCTTAAAGGGCATATTCCCAATGACCTAAAGACCTCCCATGAAGCCTGTCTCTTATAGGTTCTACCATCCCCTTAGAGAGGTGCTCCTGGGGTACAAGATTTTGTCACATCAGTCTTTGGGATCCTTCAAGATCCAACCATGCTACCCCTAGAATGTGAGTACAGGCCTGACATAGCATCCTTTCATATGGATCTACCACAATTTGGTTGTCTCCAGTTTCCTTGGATAGCACAATAAAGCTATTGCGCACATACAAGTCTTTGTGTAGACATGAGCTCTCCTTCCTCTAACAGGATAATGAGAATAATTACAGTTTTTACAATTGGAAAAAAAGTTAAAAATTTCTGTGTCTGTGATGACCCCGAGAGGGGGAGAGGACAAAGCTCAGGCTGAGAGGAAGCGTTTGAAAGGTGACATCAAGATTGTAAACAGAGATCTGATAGGAGAAAGAAAGGAAACCACGGATCAGAGATTTGAACACTGTGCTTCCCCAGATAACACCAACGAATGACAAATGATCCCCTAAAAACACAGATACAGTCTCCCCCTCTGTGATATCCTGCCAAATTTTTTCCCTCCTGTATTTGTGACATTCCCAGCAACAGTGTAGGAGTGGTTTGGACACTCCACATCCTCACTAACGTTTGATGTCTTAGCCTTCAAGTTCTAGATAGTGATGGTGAAGACTCTCTTGTGGCTTCAGTCTCTACCTCCCTCATCTCCAGCCACAGCAAGCATTGTTTTGGTGAATTTTTTGTCATACATTGGTGTTATCTGATGAAGAATATTGTTCAAATCTTTGACCTGTGGTTTTCTTTCTTACTCCTATCAGATCTCTGTTTGCACTCTTGATACAATGTCTTTATCGCCTTTCAAACACTTCTTCTCAGCCTGAGCTTCATCCTCTCCCTCTCTCGGGGTGGGGTCATGACAGACACAGGAATTTTAACTTTTTCTGAAAACCAGTTTATCAGTTTGTTCTTGCACGGCTTAAGACCTTGGTGTGGTGTCTCAGAAATGTTTGCCTAGTCTAAGACTACAAACATTTTCTCCTATGATTTTGTTTTGAAATATACATTTATAATTGTGTAGATTTATTTCTCTATTCAGTCATTTGTGTCAGAGGGGAGCTTGAGGGAGTCAGTGGGTTCTCTCCTTCCACTGTGGGTTCTGAGGATCCAAGATAGGTTATCTGACTTGCCTGGCAAGTGCTGTTACTCACTCCACTATGTCTCTGACTAGAGATTTTTGTGTTTACGTTTATGTTTACAATGTATTTGAAGTTAAGTTTTGGGTTATAATGAGTATAGATAAAAAATGAAAACCTTTCTACCTGTGGCCTCCTGACTGTTCTAACATCAGTTACTTTGTAACCTCATGGACTTGGGGAGCTGGCGCTACAGGGCTGTGCAGGTTATCCACCTCTTCTGGTGGGAGCTTTGTAAGTTGTTTTTCTCTTGCTTGTGGCTGATGAGAGCCATCTGTGCTCTCTCTGATCTTGGGCTCACTCTCTACTATTCCATTTGACCTCCGAGCACCAGCTCTTGATTTCCTGATTTTTCCAGATAGATCTCATCACTGTCTGTTGTCCTTCCTCCTTATAATTTAACTTGCCATTATTTTCACTTTTGTAGTTCATTTATTTACTTTCCTTTCTTCTGCAGGATTCTGATGTTAGGATGAGACACCGGTTTCTCTTTCTTGGCTCAGGTGTCCAGTGTTCTCTTCGTCTCCCAAGCAGGGTTTTGTTTCATTCTAACCACACCCACATACTGTCTTCCATTTTCACTTGGTTCAAAATGCCTCCCCTAGTCCCTTCGGGTTCCCAAGGGTCTCCGTGTTCCTGGGTGTAGCTGAGGTAGGGGTCCCTCCCTTTCTAGCGAGCCGTGTCTGTGTGCCTCAGTCTGCCTGTTACGTGAGTGACTCCCATGGAGTCTCCCAGCTCTGCTCTCCTCTCACGGTGCTCAGTGGCACTTTCCTGAGTGAGAAGGCAGACTGCCCCCAAGGTCCAAGTACTGAACTCAAAGTCAAGGCTAAGGTAGACCCAGAGCCTCACATCTAGACTCTATCGGGAACTTTTCTATAACCAGAGCACACAGGGATGTAGGAGACTTTTGCCCGTAGGTTCCCACAAGCCAGCTTCGAGTGAACATCACACCCATTCTCTCCTTTATCTTTGCAACTGCCCCTGGGGTGCATACAGTTCAGGGGCCAATTTACTGATATTTAAACCAAAGCACTGAGGAGATATATTGTAACTGTAGGGCACCCCAAATTTTACCTGGAGGAACCCGTACAATCTGGCTCCAGCTGGCTCTGTCTCATCCAAGCCTGGGTCTTTTGCAACTCAGCCACCTGCCCCCCTCAAAGTGCCATCTGTTCCTATCCTGGAGGACGTAGGAGTGAGGAGGAGGCAGAAGAGAGAGACCTGGAAGAACGAGAGGAAGACTGAAGACTGGGAGGAGAGGACTTTCTAATTATGAAAACACGTCTGACCTTTCCGTATTCATTCAACTGAGTCAGAAGGGGCTGGGCTTCCGTGACTGTCTTTAAGTGTAAGTGCAGATGAATGAGGAAGAACCTGTTCAGCTAAGCTTGGAAAACACAAGAGGAAATGGATGTTATTAGGCCTGATAATGACAAGGGGTAGGGCTGGGTCCGGGAGCAGAGCACAGGGCCTGTCTGGCCAGGCAATGGCCTCAGATCCTGCTTAGGGATCTGCCAGGGCCTCCACTCAGGATGAACAAGCACTTGAGGCAGGAGTCTAAAGGCAGACCCTAGGGCTGGGAACATGGTCCCACTGAGAAGGTACTCATCTTGTAATCATGAGGATCCAAGTTCAAACCCCAGCATGCACAAAAAGGGCAGATGTGAGGCGTGCTAATAGTCCTAGCATTGCTGAGGCAGAGGCTGGGGCGCCGTTGGGGCTCCCTGGCCAGCCAATGAGAGACTGTCTCAAAAACATGGATACTTCCTGAAAGACAATACCCAAGGTTGTCCTGTGGCTTCCACACACACATATCTGCATCTGCACAGACAGACAGATAGACAGGCAGACAGACATATCCCACCCACAGCCTCATCTTGGGGTCCTCACAGCCATGTGAGTCGTTTCCACCTCCGCTGTGAAGAAAAGGAAAATGAGGCCTGGAAAAGTCAAGCCGCTTGCCTGAGTGACAGAGCTTACACATCATAGGTCAAGCTCCCCACAATCTGACCCTCCTTCCCTCTCTCAGGTGGCCCGGCGCTCCCACTATTGTGTTGAAGCGGCCTGAGGCCCAGAGAGAGCACCTCTCCTCTCACGGCTGTGAGGGCTGGAACTCTGGGGTCAAGGTGCCCTGAGGCCAGGTTCTCTCTGGAGGTTTTGGGGTCAGTACCAGCTTCTGGTGGCTCCCAGCATTCCTTGGCTTGTGGGAGCATCGCTCTAGCCTCTGTCTCCTTGTCTTCTCGTGTTCTTCTTCACCTTGTGTCTCCAACCATTCTCCATGACAATCCCACGTAAGGACGCACATCCCGGCATTGAAGGTCCACCTGGGACAGAGGGTTCTCATCTGGAAAGCCACACTTTCTCCGCATCTGCAGTGTTATAGGGTCTAGATGGCCCATTGTTGGGATGAAAGAGAGGCTACTCAAGCCCCTGCAGCAGCTCCTATGATAGGTCAGTGGGCGTCTGCTACAGAACTGGCAGCCTCAGCTGACGAGGGACAGGAAATTCATGGAGGAGGACAGGAGGGAGGACCAACTTCAGGAGGCTTGAGAGGAGGAGTGTTAATGATGGAGACATGAGGGCCCCAGAGAATGCTCACCCAAGATCAGTCATGGAGGAGCAAATGGTCTCTGGATTCCTGCAGCCATGATGGCTCCATCAGCCACAGAAGCTGCAGCTTGGACTGGGAGTAGAGGTCAAGGGGGGGCCCTGGAAGTAGGATTCCCAGTTAATATCACCAGCCTGGGTCCAGGTCACCGCTCTTCTGGTTCTTCAAGCTCAACTGACTCCTGAGATACCCACCCATTGGGTCACCCAGGGTCTTTTGTGGTCGCCGCAGCCTCCCAGGTATCTGAACTTAGGCCCCTCTGTGAAAAAGGCCACTTCAGCTTCTTCAGTCTGCACCCTATCAGCAGCCTTCCTCCTTGCTCCCATGGACGGCCCTGTTGACTGGCTGGCAGAGTGACTTACTCGGAATCCACATAGTGGCAATTCCAGGACTCAGGGTGGGATGAAGGAAGCAGGTCTATCACCCAGTGTTCCACTCATTTGTGGGACCAAATCTCCAGGCTCTTCAAACATTAGATCACCAGAGACACCCCATCCCCCAGTCTCAGTTCTGTCCTTCCTGTCCCCATGTCCTGCCACCGCCCCACTCCAGATGAAGGAGCACAGAGGAGAGGCCTGGTCACGACAGTGCTCAGGCTGAGGTAAGAACCCAGGCTGCAGCCCCACCTCCCCTGCTGGCACAGAGTTGACCCAGACAGCAGCTCACTTGGGGTGACTATGAATGTACCTCACTCACATCTAGGTGTTATTTCGATGACTAACATGGGAAGGTGGGATCGCGCCCTTCCTCCACCTACAGCCGTCCCAGCTGCCTCTTAACAGCGATGTGAAGTAATTACATTTTACAAAGCTTTCTCTCTCTTTTTTTAATACTTCAATAAATACTGCCTAGGAAAATCCATTGACATTTTCGGTACTTAAGGCATAATAACTGGCCTTATAAATCTAAAGCATCCCTCTAAATCTAAAATTAAATGTCCAGGTTTCAGTGTATTTAGGACACTTAATTAATGAAGTACAGGGACGTAAACACTCCTAATCTGTTTACCCTGAGTTTAATTCCATCTTCAAGGCATGCTACTCTCCACGCTGTGCGCTAGGATGACGGGGTGAAGGAGCGCGGAATTCTGGGAAGTTTGCCAAGTGCTGCGGGCACCGTCCACTTTCGTGCCACTCCACAAAGCTCACTGAGACTCCCCGTGTCTGTCCCCCTCTCTCCTGTGGGCCACCTCACTGCCAACCCCCAAAGACAGGGTGATTCAAGCAACCTTCGACTAGACGATTCCTGAGTGAGAATCTTCAGGCCCGGCTCAACCGCTGCACCCCACGGCCATCCACGGCAGTAGCCACAGGCCACTGACACAGCCGTCGATGGAGACTGTCACTGCAGGCCGGGAGGGTGGGCAGGGCAACTGTGAGGAGGTAAGAGGCTTGCCACCTGCCCGTGAAGTGTCCCCACCTGTGGGGTGTATAAATAATTGTGAACTGACCGCTAGCCTGTGCCATCATACTGATTTATTTGTCTGTTGTGCCACATAGCATCAGGCAAGATGAGCTCAACAGACTTTGTAGTCACCTGGGACCTAGGGTCGGGCTGTCCTCACAGGGCCCAGTGACACACATGGAGATGCTTCTCAGGGGAGATTTGTTGGTGGAAGAGGCAGTGCTCTCTGTATGGCTGTGTACCAAAGCTGGGCCTTCTGCTGGAGAGAGCTTGGTAGCTAGGGGTATGTGCTGCTCCTGCTGTTGGACCTGAAGTCAGTTCCCAGCATGCACTTCAGGCTGCTCACAAATGCTTGTAACTCCAGCTTTAGGGAAACTAACCCCCTCTTCTGGGCTCCATAAATTCTACACCCAGATGCACGTACCCCCCCCCCACATACCCACTCACACAAATACTTACAAGCATTAAAATAAATTTAAAAAATAATAAAGTAAAGCCAAGCTTCTGATCTCATCCCCCCAAACCTTCCTATCTTCACTGATTGGAGAGATGGCTTCCACCAGCCAGACTACACTGCAAGGCCTTCAAGGTCATGTGAGGAGCAGCCAAGGGCTAGTTCTGTGCACCCCTCTTGCAGATCTGAGAAGGAAAGGAATCTGACGGTAGAGTTCAAGTGTTACACTCGCCATTTTCATCAGAACAGCTGTGACAGGCCACACAAGACCCTCAAGATTGGGCCTGGTGACTGTGGACATCCTCTCATCAAAGGCCTGATGGGGTAGTCATTGCCCCAACTTGAGATTATAGCCTCTTCCTCCTATGCCTCCCAGCCAGCTGTCTGTCATCCTGCCCTCGTCGTATGACCTCATGACATTGGGAAGTGCCCAAGTCCATGCTGTGCAGTCGGAAGAAAGGAGAGATCTACGAGACTCGTCATCTTCCATGCTGGGGTGAGACTTTCCCGTGGGGTGGTTGATTTGGGGTCACCCATATTCCTATAAGTAACCCTTCACCCATCCTCTGTAAACCCAATAGACCCATCGGATCCCCAGGCTGGACTCTGGTGGATTTGGTTTGTCGTTGTTGCTCTGTAAGGAGGGGAGGTGTTCGCTTATATCTCCTCAGGGGAAAAATCACCTCAGGGCACCTCCATTTACTCTACCACAGAGATGGGTTTGCGGGCTGTGGGCTGTAAGGACTCGAGTGCCTGAGCCTGGAACCTTCCCCTTGGAGTTGGAATGATGAGTCTAAACCTGTGGCAGTTCAGGGTCCCTCATCTGTTGAAAACATCATCGCCCAGTGCCAAGAGCGAGAGACATTCTTGTCCAGCAAAATGCAAATCAGTTCTGCCACCTGCTGATTTATGCCAATTAGCGTTAACTTCCCTGTCCCTCCCTGTGGCAGCTACACAGAATATCACCACCTTTATGTCCCACGTGTGTTTGTAGTATATTTTGATCATCTCTCTCCCCATCACCCTCTCTTGTCCTTTTCCAAGCCCCTCCCTTTGCACTGTCTTTTTTGGGGAGTGGGGTGGGGGAGGGGAGGGTTGTGACCCAGTGAGTCTAATTAGCATTGCTCACAGGAGCATGTGTGAGGGCTTATTTACAGGAACATGGGCAACTGGTGTATAATTAATAAATAGTAGTAAAGACTTAAAGGGCCATAAAGGCAGAGGAAATAGTTTAGCAGGTAAAAGCTCTTCCCTCTGGAGACTGAGGACCGGAGTTTGGATCCCTGGGATCCAATTGAAAGCCAATGTTGGTAGCCTCAGCTCAGCTACAGGAAAGGAGGGAGAGAGAGCCAGGATAATCTCCCAGGAGCCTCAGGGCCAGCCAATCTGCCCAGGGCTACACAGTAACAGAAACAATCTCCCAGGAGCCTCAGGGCCAGCCAGTCTGCCCTGGGCTACACAGTAACAGAAACAAGAGAGACCCTGTTTCAAAAGGTGGGAGGAGAAAACACTCCTGAAAGTCATCTTCTCCTTAGTGCCACTTGCGTTTGATGGCACACGAGAGCTGTCACACACAGATATGCATTCGTATGCACAGAAATAAATACAAAGTGTTAAGGCTTAAAAAGTAGAAGCAAAAAACAACAAACAAATCAGAAAATTAAAAAAAAAAAAAGCATCAGCGCTACCGCTTAACAATTTCTGCTCGCCTTGAGTCGAGGCCTCACTCCCAGATTTTGGTACCTAATCCTTGTACCTCCCACCCCTCCTTCAGGAAACCTAATCTCTGGTGCTGTGAGGCCCTGAGACTCTACTCAGGTATCATTCAGGTACTCAGTCCCAAATCATTCAGGTACTCAGTCCCACCACAGAAAAACCAATCAACTGTATCGTTGTCCCTACCCCAAGGAAATGACTCAAATTAGGCCCGTCAGCGTCCTCCCTGGCCTTTCCTAAGTTGCTGCCTAGAAGCGTAGCTCCTTGTCTCTCTGGAGTCTCTGGTTGGGATGATGGAAGCTGGAAGCGTCTACGGGTCCCCTTGTCCCTCTCCTATGTTGCCTGAGGAAGAAGTCCAGGAGCCTAAAGAGGAGTGTATGCACTCCACAGGGAAAATAAAGTGTCCACAGCTGGCTTCGTTTCTATGAGACACTATGCTCCCTTCTGGGCCCCTGTCACCACAATTTCCTTGATGTAATGGGCTGTACCCTCAAACTGTGAGACCAAACTCCTCCTTCCTTAAATTGTTTTTATAAAGTGTGAAAAAGATAACACAGGAGGTGACAGAACCATTAGAAAGTGGGGTGTGGTGTAAGGCAGCACTCGTGGGGGACATGCTACTCAAAGGCATACGATCGAAACCTTGACTCCTTATCTCTTGGCTTTCTGGTCCCTAGGGCTCCTCTGTCCTAATGGACTGAAGCAATAGAGCCATGTGACCATAGACCGAAATCTGTGACAACAAGAGCCCAGACAAACCTTTCTTCCTTATAAGTTATTTATCTCAGGCATTTTGTTATAGGAGTATAAAAAAGACTGGCACAATAGCTAAATATGTCTTATAAGTCCAGGAGGCACACACAGGCTTCCAGAACAAACAGAATCCTGGAGGCTGAAGACTGGCTCTGAGTTCTGCTGGGTCTCTTGCATGCAGAATGGCCAGAAGATCCCCCCTTTCCAAGCCCCAGGGACGAGGTCAACCTTCACCAGTGGTCCCAGTGATCCCCAACTCCAGAGACTGGGCTAGGAACAGAAGAAATCAGAAGGCATCAGGAGCCAGGGCCGGAAGGCTTCTGCTTCTGGGAGACAGATGACACTGAACTGCATTATACTGAGGGGGAAAATGCAGACCGATGTCTCTGAAGCACGGAAGAGCGTTCACTGGGTGATTAAATACCATGATGAGCAGGTGTGAGCACATCTGCCAGGGCTCCAGGGAAATGCTGCACCAGGTGCAGGCGCAGCAGGCTGGGGCAGCTGGGAGGAGCCCGTGTCAGACCAGACATGTCCTTTCTTCGGGAAGTAATTTAGGATGGGCTTCTCCGCCTCTCAGGGACACGGTTTCCCACCATGAAACAGGATGGTCCCTCAGGGAAGGGCAGCCTGCCCAGTGCACACGCAGCCAGGGCAACCTGGGAAGATGCAGCATACAAGCTGGGGGCTGAAACTGTCCTGGTCTTCAGGCAAGGCAGCTGACACCCTCCTTTGAGGGAAGAGGGAAGGCTGTGCTGAACTGGGCGCTCTTTCTTGCCATTTCTGCCTTCTGCTTCCCTGGGAAGAAACCATAGGAGGTGAGAGGTCAACCTTGGGTGTCATTCTTCAGGAACCGTCCACCTTACATTTTGACTGAAGCTCTTTCTTTTTCTTCAGTGATGTTTGCTGGGAGTTTCCAGGTGCTGCCTGCTCTGAACACTAAAGACCTGGGTTCACAGTGAGGATGGGTCTCGGCTCCTGTAGAAGTCTCTTGGCGGCAGGGGTTGTTGGGGGGAGGAGTGGAAGGGCTGGGGGTGATCTTTTGGGTGTCCACAGTTAGAAGACCGCTGGGGAAATGTCCACTAGCTGACAAGGCTGGAGTCTTGTCAAGGGTGGAGTGGACAGTGAGACCTATCTGAGATCATGAGAGCACATAGTGACTGTCAGAGCAGCTGGCCAGTTTAGTCACATGGGTGTGTGATACAACCCATTTGGAACTCACTGGGTCACCTGAGCCAGGGTTCGGTGGGGATCTCTGAGCCTTCTACGTCCTCTTCCTTCCCTTCCCCTACTGCATTTCTCCTCACCACTAATAAAAGTATTATTAATTATAATTCTAATCTGGAAGCAGGTCCCTGCCACAGATAATTAAAATGAGATTCTACTTTTACTGTTCCCTCCTGTCCCCTGGTAATGGCAAGAGTTAGGAGGAATCTCCACTCCAGGGACTCTACAAGACTCAGGTGTGAATGTGGCTGAAGGACCTGTGGGGAAGGGAGCTGCTCTGCTGTGCTGCGCAGCCAGGAACATGATCCTGCAGGGTGAGCTTAGACAGGCTGGTGACAGAGGAAAATGAGGATCCCTGAGCATGGATACTAGGGTGCATTGTAATGTACCACAAAACCCATAGCTGGGGCCTGGAGCTGCATCCCCACTTCCTGGGTTGATTCTCCTTGTCCAGCACCATTCGCTCACCTGAGGGCTGAGCAGTGAGGCCATTCCCAGGTCAGGTGCATCAAGGAAGGTAAGGCACGGGTGGACGCAGATCTCAGGGGCTTCCTGCCATGTGAAACCTCATGTGCTAACACAGTAGTTGGCATCCCAGCGGCATCCTTGTGCTAACCTCTCTGATGACAGGAAATGCTCTGCCCTGTCACCCCTCCTGTGGCTGCTAATAGTGACCCACAGGTGGTCCACTAGTGGGTCACGAGGTCCAGGGCTGGACTGGATGCTGACGAATGCTGCCAGTGTTGGAGGCCAGTCTCCTCAACTTCTTCCTGTCTTCTGGTCCTCTTCCTGCTCACATCTAGCAAAGACTTCTGGACTCTCTGAGAAGAAATCGCTGATGGAGGTGTTTGCCTTTACCCCTGGTAAATTCTTCCACCACAGAGAGTTTCAAACTGCCAATGAGCTGTCACTGGGCAGGGGCTTGGAGGAGAGTCCCACCTGTGATGGAGTGGCCCCACCACCCAAGGGCAAAGAGAGAACAAAGTGAACATCATACTATGAAAGAGCCATGGTTTCTGAGTATGTCTCACTTCTGATTTTTAGTTTTGCTTTTGAGACAAGGTCTCATGTAGCCCAGGCTAACCTCAGACTTACTATGGAGTCAAGGTTGACGTTGAGCATCTACTTCTCTTGCCTTTATCTTGCAAGCAGTGTTGGGATATTTATATGCAGGTCCACCAGGCCAGCCTCATCCCACCCAAGTTAGAACAGTGTCACTTTTAATAGTGTCTGCGTTTAACGGTGGGCTGAGAGAGTCCCCAGCATTAATATGCAGTGTCTGGCTGGTTTGAGCTCACTCCGGCATGCCCCTGCCTCCAGCCTCTCACCCCATCACCCTTAGTTCTTGATCCCTCAATTATGGAGATGAAAATGAGCCTAATTTTTCAGGCCCGTGAAATGGCTGGGTTTGGAGCCAGTGGTGGCCCTATCTTGCTTTGTCAGCCCCCTTAATGTGGCACTAGACACTCAATTTAGTTTTCAATTCCTTTCTCGCCAGAAATGATGATTGCGTTTCCCACTTAAGTATCAGGTCCGCAGTAGGACTTTCTCTCAGGGTGGGTGAGTGGGGAGCCCCCGGGGCATTCCCCTAGTGTTCAGTGAGAGCACTGCCAGGGATCCTGGGCCACTGGGGGCCCCTTTGAAGTCACCTGCCTTCATCTCACCTCAAGCTCTTTGACCTTCGAAAGCCATGGTCTCTGGGAGGGAATATGGGGGAACAAACTGTTTCTGTGGAGTGGAAGGGATTTCCTTATTGTACAGATGGGGAAACTGAGTCTTAAAGAGGGCAAGTCATCTTTTCTTCCAGGGAGTAGGCAGAGGGAGGCACGTGGTCACCAGCCTAGTCTCCTATTAGGACAGAGTGACAATCAAGGACATAGGGACATCCAATAAACCAGTCAGCAAGTGTGCGAATGAGCGGCACACCTCTCCTGGTCCCCACAGGGCCGATGTGTGAACGGATGGGGTTATGGGAACTCAGGAAGAGAGGAGCTAGGCAGTGGGGGCTGGGGACACAGAGAGCAGGTCAGCAGCGCAGGGCTGTTCAAGGACATAGCACACAAACTGTATTCTAAGGGGTAAGCAAGAGTTAGCCCAGCATTGACAGCTGAAACAGTACCAGTGTGCACAAAGGCCTGAATTGATTGTTAGACAGTGTTCTGTCGGGTGGGCCATTGGTGAAGGCGTGGTCTCACAAGCAGAGATACCATCAGTAACAGGTGAGAAGAGCCCGGATGTCAGGCAGAGAGTGCAGTCATGCAGGTGACTTGCTCAGATGTATAAGGTGGGTGGAGGAAGGCTACATGATCCAAGGTGACAGAATCCTGAACACAGGCAGGGGGGACACATGGGGCAGACCCCACATACTGTGGTTCTGGGCAGGGGCAGCCACGGGACCCATTGATACTTTTATGGGAAGATGCCCATGTCTCCAGGTCCAGTAATTCTAGTGGGCATCATGGTGTGGACAACACAGCTCAAACTCAGGGTGAGGTAGACTAGGGCTTGAACTCTAGCCACGTCTCACCCTCTGTATCACCTGGTCTGCCTACTCAGCCTTTGCTCAGCCTGGCCCAAAATGCCAGATACTACCACCTGCTAGAGGCCAGACAGCTTCCTCAGAGTTCAAACTAACAACCACCAACACTTAATATGCATCCGCTGTGTGCCAACACTTAGTATATGCCTGCTGTGTTCCTGGCCCTGTTCCAATCCCTAATGACTACTCAAAAAAGCCTCAGCCCAATCTTGTATGTGATCTATAGGTAGGGGAAACTGAGGCCTGAAAGATAACGTGAGGCTGGTAACGGGCAGCATGGGAGCTCCTGACTAACCACCCCCCTCTTACCCCTACAACCCTGGTGTTCTCTAGCCTTCTCTGCTCTATCCATTTTTCTGTGTGCTCACCTCAGGCAGGGCCCCATGAGGTGATGTCAACTGCTTTCCCTCTCTCCTGCTGGGAAAGAGATATATACTTGGTGCATGAAACCATCATGGACTCTCCAAGGCAGAAAGTGTGGACTCCCAGATTCTACCAGATGCTGAGGAGTGGGTGGAGTCTTTCTCACTGGAGACACATCTCATAGACAGCAGGCGACCTGGGAGGGACAGCAGGAACCAGAGGAGCAGTGGAGTAGCCTAGGAGGATGACCAACAGGACGCATCGAGGTAGACATGGGTAAACCAGCCCCACTGCTGCTCCATCTCTACCCTGATTTCCCACCCCACCAAATGCTTCATAAATAGCGCACTGGAAAGCACTCTCCCAGCCATAAAGAATCCATGGCGGAGTTGTCAGGAGCCCAGATGGGTAGAGCAGCTGACCCCCGGTCACACAGCAAAGAAGCAGAATCCAGGAGGAAAAAGCAGCCCAGAGAGGTTCAATGTCTCTCTCAAGGTCACACAGCCATTATGGGGCTAAGCCAGTACTTGAACCCATCTCTGTCTCTCAGTCTCTGCTCATCCCTGAAGGCTCTGTTGCCTTGACTTGGTGGCAGGGAGTTGGTTACATCTCAGCCTATTGTGATCCCCTCTAAAGGGCCACTTGTGGCCTTATGTTGTTACCCCTGTGTGACTAGGATGGGAGAGGGTAGGGGTGTGTGGCCATTACACACAGCAGTGTGGCAGCCTGTGTCTGAGGATGCAGAGGCCTGGCCACAGTTGCCTGGCTCCACCGTTCAGGGCTGTAGGACTGGGGTCAATGCCTTAACTTCTCTATGCCGTGGTTCACTCTCTGTAAGATGGGGGTGAACAGAAGCCCCCCGTCTCCTAGATCTGTCAAATATTAAGTGTGTTAGTGCATGTTGGCTCTCCTGGTGTTCTGTAAATGTCACAGAAATTGTCTTGGTGGAATGGGAGTTCTCAGGGGGATCTAGAGGGCTGGCTCAGTCAGTAAAGTGCTTGCTGCACAAGGGTGAGGATCGTTAGCTCCCCAGAACCCTAGTGAAAAAGCTGGGTGGCTGAGCTACTGTAATCCCAGTACCAGGGAGGCAGGGACAGGAGGCTCCATAGAGCTTGCTGGTCAACCAGCCAGGCTACTGATTACCCGTCTCAAAGAAACCAACCAACCAACCAACCAACCAACCAACCAACCAACCAACCATCAAGGTAGGGCTGGTGAGGTGGCTGTGCCACTTCTGTCAAACGAAGTTCAGTTCCTGGGACCTGCATGATGGAAGCAGAGAATTAATTCCTTCAAGTTGTCCTCTGCTCTCCCTAGGCACTGTGGCCCATGTCCAACCCTCAAACACAAACAGAAAAAAATCAAAATGTTAAAAGACGAAAACAACATCAACAAGCAGGAAGGTTCCTGAGGAACAACCTCAAGGTTGAGCTTTGACACACACACACACACACACACACACACACACACACACACACACATCTTAACACACACATATAGAGGTACACACACACAATCACACACACACGCACATACCTGCCCTAGCACACACATATATGCACATGCACACACATATGCCTTAACACACACATACTAACATACACCTGTACTAGCACACACATATACTAACACACACATGCACTAACACACATAATCACACACACTAAAATACATGTACACTAACACACATGCACATACACTAATGCACATGTGCGCATGCACCAACACACACAAATGCACCAACATAAACATGTGCACCACTGCCTGCCCCCATGTGTGCACAGAGATTGCTCTGGTGTAGGTAAGCTCTCATCCTCAGTCAGACTTCTAAAGAGCTGAGGCCCAGCTCAGGGCTAGAGAGCTTGCCAACACTTAGGAAGTCCCGAGATTGATTCTCAATTCCTCAATAGTCCTAAGACCCCACAGTCCTGACTCCGAGGCCCTTCCTAAGACTCTCTGCTCTGGGATCTGAATCTGGCACACCTGACTGGGGCTCTGACCTCCCTTCCCACCAAGACTACTCTGTTGGGTTCACTCGGCAACTTCTCAGCTGCCTGCTTTGGGAAGCCCTCCCTGACACATCTGGGAACCTGTGTTCTAGCCCTTCCCGTCTCTCCTGTGTTCTTGAGCCCTGGCGCTGAGCCCTGAGCTCTACCGTTAACTCCCATTTCGGGGTAGGGCTGGCTCCATACCCGGGCCTGAGTATTTTTCTGACAGGTGGACATGATCTTCTGACCCACTAATAGAATTATGAGGCCAATCAAATGACTGAGACAGGAGCTGTGCCATGCAAGGGACCCCTGTGAGGACAGGACGATAGGAGCACAATGGTCATGTTCCTGACTGTGATTCTGAACCAGCCACCATGGTCAGGAAAGGAAGGACGTGTGAGTCCCTTTATCACTGCTAGAGCTGCCGCCGGAGGATAGGCTTGTGGCCTGTGGACCTCACAGACCCAGGACTAGCCTGGGAACTTCTTCCTTCCCTAGAGGGGTGCTGAACTCATACGCCCCAGTGGTGAACAGCACATCTTGTCCATCTAACCTGAATCTCTATGGGAAGGGGATCTAGGAGTTGGGGAGACTCTGACACTTTAAATGACTAAATGACAGTAAGACAAATGTCTTACTCTCTGTGTTAGTCACCATCTTCCAAAGGGAACTGAGGTTCACTTAAAGTTAACTCAGGGGACTGAGCCCCCAGAAAAGTGGGGAGTCAGGAAATGAAGCCAGGTCTGATCCTAAGCCTTGTAACCTCTTCCCGACCCTCAGGAGATGCAGCTTCCGTTTGACCCTGGGAGCTGCCACAGCTGCACTGATTCTATGTTTAGCCCTCTGGAGCCTCGCAGTGATTCTACTTGTCTTGGGATCTTGGAGATCAATCTGAGAAGGAGGGTAATCCCACGCACAGGATGCGACGTTTCTCTGCCTTGGACGTCTTTCTTAATTACTAGCACCATGGCAATGACAGGGATTACAGGCTCAGCTGAACAGCAGGGTAGATCATGTTATCAAGAAAGTTCAAATGAATCAGAGCCCTGGGCAGGAGGTAGGCTGGGTTCTGCAGTAAACCAAGAGGCAGGTTCAGACCATTAACTCTGCGCGCGCCAGGCAACCTTCTAGGCTGGCTTAGAAAACTCAAAGCAAAGAGTTGAGGAATTTTTTTTTTTACATCACAGCTTGCCTACTCAGTACTGAAAACGGGCTGGAAGATGGCTCAGTCAATAACGTCTTTT
Organism: Rattus rattus; assembly: GCF_011064425.1. Lineage (NCBI taxonomy): Eukaryota > Metazoa > Chordata > Mammalia > Rodentia > Muridae > Rattus > Rattus rattus. The sequence goes on along the minus strand of NC_046154.1, from coordinate 27,023,093 downwards.
CCTCACAAGCATGAGGCTTGAGTTCAGTCCCCAGCACTCATGGGGAAAAGTCTCGCACACCTATGGCCTCAGTACTGAAGAGATGGGGATAGAAGTGTCCACGAGAACTTGATTTGCCAACCAGTCTAGCTTGTCTGGTGAGTTCTAGGTTCAATGACAGATCCTAAAAAAGGAAGAAGGAAGGAAGAAAGAAAGAAAGAAAGGAAAAGAGAGAGAGAGAGAGAGAGAGAGAGAGAGAGAGAGAGAGAGAGAGAGAGAAGAAGGTGGACAGTGATTGAGGAAGACATCTCTGATTGTCTTACTCAGGGTTTCTATTCCTGCACACATCATCCTGACCAAGAAGCAAGTTGAGGAGGGAAGGGTCTATTCAGCTTACACTTTCACAATGCTGTTCATCACCACAGGAAGTGAGGGCACACAGGGCAGAAACCTGGAGAAAGGAGCTGATGCAGAGGCCGTGGAGGGGTGCTTCCCCTGGCTTACTCAGCCTGATTTCTTATAGAACCCAGGACCAGCAGCCCAGGAATGGCAACACCCACAATAGACTAGGCCCTCTCCTCTTGATCACTAATTGAGAAAATGCCTTACTGCCTGATCTCATGGAGGTATTTCCCCAAGGAGGCTCCTTTCTCTATAACTCCAGCTTGTGTCAAGTTGGCACACGAAACCAGCCAGTACACTGATATTGACCTCTGACCTCTATATGACCTAACGTATGGACATACACACACACACACATTCACACACTCACACACACACATTCACACACATACATACATGCACACACTCATACATGAGCACAAACATATGCTCACACATGGGCACATACACATGCACACACACATGAGTTCATACATGCACTCACATATGGACACACACACATGAACACAAACATGAGCTCATATGTGGACACACACATGTACTCACACATGGACATACACATACACACACATATGGTGAGAGAGAGAGAGAGAGAGAGAGAGAGAGAGAGAGAGAGAGAGAGATCTTTTCCTTTAAGATCAGGAAGGGAAAGATCACCCTGACTCCTCCACTTCTGTCAAAGGAGAAGCAGATGTAAGAGACACCTGAGCTGGAAAAGGAGACAGGAAATGATCTCTGTTCGCAAATGACAAGATCTACATGGAGAGCATCTTAACAATCCCACACGGGGACATGGAAACCTGTCAGAACTAATTAAAGACCCATTACGTTACAGAATACAACATTAAAACACAGACAGCGCTTGCATTTCTGCAGTAACAATAAAGCAGTCTAAAAGACTCTGAGAAGGCAATTCATTTGCAATATACTGGAAAAAAGATAGGTACTTAGGAACTGCCTAAGCCAGGGTGGAGAGTCACGCACACAGACAACTTCAGAACACCACTCAGAGACGCTGGGGAAGATGCAGAGGGACAGCATGGTGGCACAGTCCTGTAATCCCAGCACTCAGGACCTGGAGTCAAGAGGATGAGAAATTCCAGGTCCTTCTTGGCTACATAAGAGGCTTTAGGCTAGCCTGGGCTACATGAGACCATATTCCCCAAACAAAACAAGGAAGCAAAACCAGAAAGGTGCCCCATGTTCCTGGACTACAAGACTTCCATTGTTAAGATGTCTGTGGTGTTCAGCTTGAGCTGCAGAACCAAAGCAATCTCGTCCCAAATTCCAGTGAGGTCTTTTTGTTTGTTTCTTTTTCCAGAAATAGAAAACAAAATGGAATTCGAGAGTCTCATACTTTCTGAGAAAACACAATGCAAAAGGAACAATAACAATAACACACACACACACACACACACACACAGAGTATGATGTGAGAGTACAGACATGTAGGGGTGAATAAATAGCATAGAACAGAACAGAAATCCCAGAAGTTTGCCCCTATAGATGAGGTCAAATGCTTTTGACAATACTTCCAAGACCATCCTGTGAGGGAAGGACAGTCATTTTTTAAAAATTGATATTGGAAAAACCATATATCCACATGCAAATTAGTGAGATTCAGCCATCTTCATTCTCCCCGTGGTTGTGATAAAATACCCTGACAAACCCCCCTTAAGGAAGAAAGGGTTTATTCTAGGTCAGGGTTTGGGGTTATAACCCACCATGCAGAGGCAGCTCAGTCCCCTCTCTCCACTTACATAGTCCAGAGTCCCAGCCAGGGAACAATGCCGCCCACAGTGGACGGGTCTTCCTACATTAATACAATCAGATAACCTCCTAGGCATTAGGTGATTCTAGATTCTATTAACACTTAACACCAACCATCAGTTACTTAGGACCATATACAAAAACTAATGTGAAATGAGTCAAAGGCCTAAATGTAAAACCTAAAACAAGAAAATGATGGGGACGTTTTCCACTCAGAAGGTTTGATAATAGCTTGTTGGTGAGAACACTAAGGACACAACCCACAACGGGAAAGAGGACCAGGAAGTGGCCTGGGCTTCTTTTTCTGTTCAAAGAAATCTTTGTATATCAACTCTGTCAACAGAATCCAAAGGCAGCCTGCAGAACAGAAGCAAGTGTTTGCATGTGAGTACTGGAGAAGGAACGAATGTTCAGATTATGTCACGAGAACAAACTCAACAGTAACAGCTGAATTCCAATGAGCAGAAGGCCTGGGCAGACATTTCTCCAGAAAAGAGCTACCCAGAAGCCCACGAGAAATTGTCAATGTCACCGAAGGTCCGGGCAACACAAATCAGAAGAGCAGGGTGCCAGGCCATACCCATCAGGGGAACCGTGGTTCTCTCTGGATGGGGGGCGTTTCCTGGGTTCTTGATAACTTGTTCTAGAAACTGAGGAGGTACAACCAACTGCAAGCATCAAGAGGGAGGGGCGTTATCCAGAGACAAAGCAAAAATACAAAAGGTATGCACAGCAAGAGGGCAGCCAGCTCAGAGGGAGATTTACAGTCGCTGCAAATCATCTGGGGGCCAGGAGGAGAGGTTTGGTTGCTAAGGGGCAGAGGTTTGGTTGCTAAGGGGTGAAGCACAGGAGCTTCGATTGACAGGCTTGGGTGTGCAAGCCTGTCCTTTCCTGAGACGCATCTGGTTTTAATCACGTGCATGTCCAATCCTGCACAGCCATGAGGTGGCAAATAGTAGTTTTCCCCTAAGTGTTTTGAGAACACAGTTTGCCTTACCGTGCGTGCACGTACTCCAGACCAGTCTAGGCCAGATTGACCTCACTGCCCATATTTTAATATATATTTCAGGATGTGTTTGGTCCCAGGAGGGAAGTTTCTAAGAGTTGCTAGGTAGCAGGAAGCCTGAGGGACCTGATTGTCTTTGCTTGGAGGGGGTGGGCATGCAGCAGGGGCAGGTGGGATCTTTGTTGCTAAGGGCATTGTTAGGGAAGGTGTGTGTGTGTGTGTGTGTGTGTGTGTGTGTGTGTGTGTACTCGTGAATTTGTGTGTGCGCGTGCTCAAGCTGAGTGGGGTTCCAGGTTGTTCGGTACCTACCCCCTAAAGATGTCTATGTTTAACACACACACACACACACACACACACACACACACACACACACACACAAAAGGCTGGAGAGAGACAGTTGTCCTGACGACATGAAGGGCTTGTGTAACCCATGTGGAATGTCCAATGCCATAGCCATGGAGTACCGTAGGGCCTCAAAAAGTAACCACCAGGTTTGCCTACAAGCAGAGAAAAGACCAGAAAGAATGTTTGGAGAAATGATGGTTGAAAAATCCCCCAAGTTGATGAAAGGCTCCAAGACACACAGACCGGACACACAGGTCAGATCCTCCAGTGGCCAAGAACAAGCAAAGTCCCTTGAAAGCAGCCATGGGACAAAGATCCCTCCTTGTGTTGAGAAAAACCTGAGGAGACTAACTGCTGACTACGTGCTGGAACCACGAGGCCAGAGGGAAGTGGGTGGTTTTTAAAGTGTGTTTGAAGGGGGGAAAGTCATCTAAAATTTTATACACAGTGTCCTTCTAAACAACCCCGAATGAGCCAAACCTGTCACCAGCATAGTGACCCTATAAGGAGCACTAGGAGATGGCCTCCCGCTGAGCTGAGAGACTTTGGGAAGTAATGGGAATCCACCTGAAGAAACTGGATGCCTGTGTCCACACCAGTCAGGAGACAGCCAGCATAAACAAGCTGTACAATGCTCCTTTTCTCCAATTTGACCTAAAGACAACTCCCAAAGCAGTAATTATGCACATGTTGACAGGCTTGCAACGCATCCTGGGAATTCGTGTGACAACAATATAAAAGACGAAGGGGGTGGGGGTCTTTCCTGTCGTATGTTCACACTGCTCAAATTAAATTGATGTTAATGTGACTTAGCTCATTTTAAACTAATGTTTAATCCTTGGGGTAACCACTAAAATGCTAACTTTTGAATATGGTAAAAGACTGGGCATGGCAGTACAGGCTTGAAGCTTGTAATCCCAGCTACTCAGGAGACTGAGGCAGGGGGGTTGCAAGTTTGAGGCCAACTGGGCTATAATACAGTACAATGTGAGTCCAAAGCCAACTAGGCAACTAGACCTGTCTCAAAATAAAAATTAAGAAAAAGAGTTTTAAAAAGAGGAGCTGGTGACTAGTACTGACCCTGAAGATATCTCTCTCTCTCTCTCTCTCTCTCTCTCTCTCTCTCTCTCTCTCTCTCTCTCTCTCTCTCTGCACCCAGGTAAAAGCTGGGCCTCAGTGGTACCCCACCCCCACCTCTGCCAGGCTGCAGTCCTCATGTTCAGAGACAGAATACCAGGCCAATCTGGCTAGCCAGACTAGCTGAATTAGTGAGTTCCAGGGTCATCAACAGACTCTGACTCTGTAAATAAGATGGAGAGAGAACCAGAAAGACACCCAACATTAACCCCTGGCCCTCGCATACAAGCATATGCACATGTATGTAGACATGCACACACCTATACACACTCAAACTTGCCCAAATACCACATACACAAGAAAAATAAGGACAGAGTTAATACTAGTAACAATGGCAGAAATGGAATTAAAATGAATCCCATAGCAGAGCCAGGATTGGATCTTGAGTCACTGTGACTTGGACTGCCATCTCTGTCACTAGGCCACATCATGAAACTACTGTCACCCAACCCATTGACACAGTGTGTCAGGTGACTGTTACTATGCATAGTGCTGGTCTAAGGAAGGACACTGTGGCCTCAAATCCTGCCTGTGTTCAAGTGTTTGCTTAACCTGTGTACATCCCTTGCCATGTCCTCTAACTCATCCCCAGCTCCCTGCTGGTCCTCAGTGCACAGGAAGTGTCTGCAGACATCATTGCTTAGGGAATGATAGGTGTGTTCCTGTGTGTGTTCACTTGAGTGTCTGTGTGTGTGTGCGTGATGTGCTTGTTATGTGGTATGTGTTTGTGTGTATGTGTGTGTGTGTTATGTGGTATGTGTGTATGTGCACGTGTGTGTGTGAAATGTGTTTGTTATCTGGTGTGGGTGTGATGTGTTTGTGTGTGTTATATGTGGTATGTTTGCTATATGGTGTTTGTGTGTATGTGTATATATGTGTGTGTGTACGTGATGTGTTTATGTGGTATGTGTTTGTGTGTATGTGCATGTGTGTGTGTGTGTGTGTGTGTGTGTATCTGTATGTTTGTTATGTGGTATGTGTTTGTGTATGTGCACGTGTATGTATGAAATGTGTTTGTTATCTGGTGTGGGTGTGATGTGTTTGTTATGTGCTATGTGTTTGTGTGTGTTATATGTGGTATGTTTGTTATATGGTATGTATGTGTGTGTGTGTGTGTGTGTATGTGTGTGTGTATGTGTTTGTTATTTGGTATGTGTTTGTGTGTGTTGTATGTGGTATGTTTGTTATATGGTGTGTGTGTGTGTGTGTGTGTGTGTATGTGTGTGAAGTTTTATGAGCTCAGGACAGATGTAGTTTCTTCCTCTGTGTAGTTTTGATGAGGAGCTCTTGAGTCCTGGGTGTGGAACTGGAGGGTGCAGAGAGGCTAGCTGTACATCTCTTTCGCATTGGCACAGCTGCATCACAGAGGTCCAAGAGCTCTTGACTTGCACACTGGGCTCCAACTTTGCTGATTCTGTTGGAAGCACAGGTGCCTGGCAGGCAGATCCGTTCCTATTATCTCTCTGGGCTGCCCTTGCCTCGTTTAAATATTAAAGCAATTCTAAGGCACAGACCTCAGCTGCACATCACAGGTGGGAAATGTGGCAGAGAGGGGTGAGGCAAACTCGTCAAAGGACACACAGCTTGTGAGCCCTCAAACTAGGACTCCATGCCAGGGCCCCTACAAGGCTGCCCTGCCACATGGCATACACCTGCACCCATGGGCAGAGCCAAGAGATGGCATTCAGGCTCTGGGTAAAATAGCTTCCCATTCACCAAGGAGGCAGAAGTTCCCAGGAGAGAGGGGAGGGGTGGCTGGTAGGCACTGACCTCTTCCTGTCCTCCTGAACCTGCCTCAGCCCATCCTCAAGACTGGGGAACTCTGAAGACACCAGCGTCCTTCCTATTTGACCCCTGCACGTGTGATGAAGCCAGACTAATATTGCATCCTCAGGATCAAAGGTGCTCCAGGCCCAGTGTCACTTCCTCCTAATCCCAGGTTTGAGACCTGGGATTAAAACTCAGTCTCTTCAGCTGTTAAATGGATAGAAAGCAGAGCCTGTCCCAGGGGTCTATCTTGGCAGGACAGGACAGCCTGTGTGCTGACTAGTGCTGTTAGATGGGTTCAGTTAGAGACAGACAGCTTCCTGTCTACACAGGAAATCACATGGGTGGGCTACATCAGAGGCAGACAGCTTCCTGTCTACATAGGAAATCACAATGGCTTCCCATATTCGTGCTGCAGAAGTCCTCTTCTCTTATCCTGCTGAGCTTCAGGGGCACAGAGACACATGTTAGGGCCCAATGTCACTGAGTCCTAGGCCTCCGTTGTAACCTCTTAGATTCCAGTTGTCTCCTAAGCCAAACATGCTCCTCCCCACTGCTGTGTCTCCCTGCTGTGTGGAGACCCAGGGCTCCATCCCATTGTCAGTGTGGCTTGGATAGATGACTGAGTAGGCAGCCTTTCTGAGCAGGGCATGGGGTTGAGTCTCTGGGCTGCAGATTTCCTTCTGCCTGAAACGCAGGCATGACCCTTATTGAGCTCCCCCCCTGCTCCCTTCTGATACCCTTGCTCTATTTACTGGGTCTGTCTGTCACAAGAACTCTGGGTGAAGTGTGTGAGCAGTGCTGTATGCACAAGCTCACATCAGCGACACCAGCACTCTCTGGGTGTCATCCTCCCATCGTGTCCCACCCACAGTCCCTTGGAGGGCACCTTTGTGTCCCATAACAGACAAGGCCAGGCCAAGCCACCTTGCACATGTCCTGTTACATTTCTCCATCTGCACAGTGCCGACGGTCCACTTGTTGTGCCACCTTCCTGAAGGTCATGCTGAGGGAGCATCCATGCTGGAAGATCCTCAGGTACAGAGCTCCTGGGACCAGTCTCCACAGAGAAGGAGCTGGGCTGGAGAGCCTGTGCGTCGGTGTGGACAGGCACAGAGCCAGCCAGTCCTGCCTCAGACTTCCCAAGGTCTGGTCAGGTGACCTTGGGCTGAGACAGGGTAAAGAGAGGGATGTGTCAACCAAGAGGAGGTCAGAGACAAAAAGGAGGAGACGCTGGGTAAGTGTGGGCTCTAGGCCAGACCTCCCTCGCAGGTTCAAGTTCAGTCCAGGTCCCTCCTGCTGAATCTGGTTCTCTCTGCCTTCTCCTTTCAGTGTATGTGGTGTGTGTGTGTGTGTGTGTGTGTGTGTGTGTGTGTGTGTGTGTGTATAAGAGAGAGACAGAGAGAAAGACAGAGAGAGAGAATATTTATCTAGAATGGCCATGTTCGTACCCTAGGAGACATATCTGCACAACACACACACACACACAGAGAGAGAGAGAGAGAGAGAGAGAGAGAGAGAGAGAGAGAGAGAGAGAGAATTCTAAGAACCTCACCAAGTCCTCAAATTCAATGTTTTAGATTCACAGGACCCCAGACACGGATCTACAGAAGGAACCACCATCCCTGAGATCACTAAAAAGCTGAAATGAGTGGTCTGGGTATCGGGCCTCACACTTGTAATACCAGCATTTGGGAGGGGAAGATGGCAGACTCACACAGATTGGAGGCTACCCTGGACTACAGAGTAAGTTTCCAAACCAGCTAGGGTTACACAGCAGCAAGACCTCGTCTGAAACAAACAAACGAATTAAATAAAAGAAACGCAAACAGCCAATGAAGGAGAACCATCTGTGGTGGGTACCCCGACTTGCAGAGGAATATCAGGTGTCTTCAACAGCGCTTCCTATCTCTGCCTTTGCCAGGGCCTCCATCGAGCATTTCTCCTTTCCCGACACATCAAGTCTCTAGTGTGAGTCTTGGCGCCACATCCCAGCTCGTTCTTTCCCTCTCTCACTCACCATGCTCTCATTTCTGTGGAACCTCTGCCTTCCACAGCCCCCACCACCCCAGATAGTCAAAAGGACACATCCTGCTAGGGACTCTCTTGGGATGCTAGACCAAATATTAATTGTCTTTTACCCTTAGGCTCTGATCACTGTTAGCTGAGAGGGAGGCTAGGAGAATTCTATAGAATGATGGGAAAAAGTAGAGTCGCTTGGGTGCATGGCTGGCTGTGGTGGTGCTTTGACTTTTATAAGCTGAAAGCTTCATCCATGTCTCTGGACAAGGGGACAGGTAGCCATCGTAGCATGTGGAGAAGCACCCACGGGTGGAGGAGGCTTGGCCTCAGCGGGTGGAATCTTCATTCTCTACTGTCAGTGCAAAACAAGGAAGAGGTCAAAATGTCCTCTAAGCATTCATGAATGTGCTGTGGAAACAAACGTGTTTCTTTTCAGATGCCTTCAGGGAGGAAGCTACTCCAACTGGTCCTTGGTTCATGGACAGACAGACTCTTCTTTCTGAATTCTTGTGTGTGGAAAGGGTACGCCATCTTAGCTGAGCCCAGTCCCTGAGCCCCACTTACCAACCCAGAGGTAAGGGAAAGTGCAGTCCATGTCCACTGGGTGGGGCAGGGCATTCAGACTCAGCTTAAGGGCCTCAGCCTTGTGACTGCCAGCACCCAGGACAGGCGGGCCTGCGCCATATAAGAAAACCGGCTGAGCATTAGGCAATGAGCAAGCCAGAAAACCCAGCAAACAGCCTGCCTCTCCGTTTCTGCTCCAGTTCCTCCTTGAATTCCTGCCCTGACTTCCCTCAATGACAGACTGCAATCTGGCAGAGTGGGCCAAATAAACTTTTCCTTCCCGAGTTGCTTTTGGTCATGGGGTTTATCACAGCAACAAAAGGGTTAATTAGAACACTCACCTGCACTGCAACAAGTGCATGTGACAGCCAGCTTATAAGGAGAAAATGTTCGTCTATGGTGAGTGCAGTGTGTCAGAGCCTCAAATCCCAAAAGACCTCCCACAAGGCCCCACTTCTTAAAGGTGCCCTACCTTCCAACAACAGCAAGCTGGGATCCAAGCGTCTGGTCAGCCTGGACTCTGCACACATGCTAAGGAGCTCACTGCTTGCAGGATGTGGAATGGGACAATTAACTTATGCTTTGTTTTTATTTGCTTGTTATGCTTTTTACTTGTAAGGGACCCAAATGTCCATTAACATGGGCACGAATGGAGACACACTGAGGTCTTCTATTTGTGGGCTACTATGCAGTACATGGCCAGTCGTATCCAAGGACAGGGAGCTGCTTGGGCTGTGGAGGCTGACAGCTGAGCACCAGGACATCCTGGAGGGGAGCTAAATACAACTATTGATTTTAAGGGAAGATCCTGGGGAGTCAGCACAGGTCAAAACCATCAAAAATGTAATTAAAGTCCATATAAGGTTGATTTTGCCCTTGCTTCTATATTTGTCTTGTTGTAGCTTTGTCTGAGTGAGAGTGACTGCTGGGGACAGGGTCCCAGCTTCTTTTCCTAGCCTGTGGATGACCCTGCGGGGAAGGCAGGCATGTCTCCATGGCGACATAGCCAGTATGCTGAGAAATATGTAATTCTACCTGACTCTGCTGTCATTTCTCCCAGGGAGATCACAATATTTTGACACCCATGACAATCTGCATGACTCACGAAGGCCTCGGAGTGACATGAAAATGTCCTTCAGGCTCCACCTGCATGCCTTGAGCTGCGGGGACCCACAGGATGTGGGCCTCTGTGTTTGGTTGTTATAGAGGCCCCTCCCATTTGGGGGAGGTGGGTAGATGCTAAGGGATATCATCCGGAACCTGCAGACACCCCATGTCTGCCCATCTATCGGCTGACAGTGGCGTTTCTTCCTACTGAAGACATGAGGGATGAAGGCCTTGGACTGGTGCTTCAGCCTGAAGGCAGCAGTCACTGGAACCTCCTGTCATCTGTCTGTCACAGCTGTTTGATGGGCAGGGAAGGATACACAACTTCACCCACCCTGAGTTATTCAACAGCACCTGCTCCTACAGGATCTTCCTTTTGCAATTTCATAAGCCATTGGACAGGGTCAGGGAGCAAGGAGGCATTTCCTGTACTGAGACCACAGGACCGGTGGGGATAGAGTCCTGGCTTCTGCTTCCCATGCCCCCCTTTGCTCCCTCTTATCTGTCCTTCTCTGCCAACAGCCACTCCTGCCTGATGGGCACTTTGATTTTCCCACTTTCTCCATGAGCCCCCAGACCTCTGTAGTCAATTATGACAGACTTTCGTTGTGTTGTTCATGTGCTTGGTCCAATGTAGTAGGAATTTATAATCCTAATAAGTCTGTATAAAAGGCACACAATCCAGGCGTTTTATTTATATGCCAAAAGCCTAGATTGGGCAGATATAGGGCTATGTTAATTTATTCCCCGGCTTTCAAGTCCCTTGCTACTTGCTATTTCTCCTGGCCATGTGGTTCTGGTCCATTCTCTCTCTCTCTCTCTCTCTCTCTCTCTCTCTCTCTCTCTCTCTCTCTCTCTCCCTCCTCCTCTTCCTCCTCCTCCTCTTCCTGCTCCTCCTCCTGCTCCTCCTCCTCCTGCTCCTCCTCCTCCTGCTCCTCCTTCTCTCTTTCTACCTGCAACTCCATGTCACTCAAACTTCCAGTTCCACCTTTTCCCTCTACTGCCCAACCACAGGCTCTAGCTTTTTATTGACCAATTAAATTGGGAGAAGGTTCACATGACATCACATGAGGATCTGCTTGTCTTGGGCAACCACATCTTGAGGAAGCAGTATTCAGGATTAGAACATAAGCAGTGTCAGACTAACCCACTACATTTCCCTCTTTTTGTCCAAATAAAAAGGCTCTTTGTCTTTTAGTAGTAACAATACATAGTAGGAGCAATTATAAAAACAATTATGAAATCTATGAGGTAAGGTACATTCATGGTTTTCAATACATTTATTTTTGGCAACTCAGATAGATAACGTATATTGTTAACTATCCTATGTTAATGTGTTTAGAGTTCTGTATCTGAATCATCTTCTATCCTAATTTGTATTACCATCCTAAAAACATCCTCTTAGACCTAGAACATCTTAATCTTAAAGAACTCAAGCTTATGGTAAGACTATGACCATCTAGTCTTCAACCCCGTCAGAGACCTGAGAAGAAATAAATATTGCCTGAGTAGTCAGGAAGCACAGAGTTGCAGCTTCAAAAAATTATAAAGAGTGTGGAGACAGCTGACAGCCTGGAGAGTCCCTAATATTCTCTAAGATGGTGAAGCATCTATCTTCAGCCTTTTGGCCCAGAATATCTGACAGACCTTTTGTAATGCAGAAATTATGAAGGACTTACTTACCCTGTCTTGGCAGAGCTTGGCAATTGACTTCCCTGCATTCATTTGTCCCTTTTGGACAGTACTTAGTCTGCAGACGAGTTTAGGGCATTTTCTTTGCCCAGTGGCTAGCTTGGCCACAGTTGAAGCAACTCCATGTGGAGGTTTTTGATGCTCATCATCTTCCAAGTTGAATGGGGTTCTGCCAGGTGCTAACAGAGAAATGAGTTGCATAGCCACAATGCCTGTGTAAGAGTTGAAACATACATATATTATGTTGTAACAAAAATTAATCTTAAATTTTATTTCAATATACAAAGATTTATACCAGTGAAAACTTTAAACCTTTATCAGTATACAAAAATTCTGTATCAGTGTAGCAAAATATAACCTCAATTTTACATCAAAATATAAAGATCTCCACCAATGTAAGATTATGCTGTAAAATATTTTTTGGTTTAAGAGTAGAGTCAATAATCTACCCCTATTTGTCTAATTTCTTATAATATTTCTATATCCCACCTTTTCTTCTCAATGCTCTACCCATTATCTGAGATAGACAGGGTAGAGCAGAAGAAAGGGAAGATAGAAATCCCTGAGACTAAACCCCCTATTTTGTCTCCTCCCTGTTGACGACCATATGTTCGCAATCATCCCTGAAAATAACAACATATCTGTAACTCATAAAGTGACCAAAACCACCCACCCCAACTTAAGGGATAAAAGTCTTCTTATAGTTACTTCCTGCTGAATTGGGGCAAAGAATTCCTTGTGGGGAACCCAAAAGGAAATGGGGAAAATGGTTACACCAAAAGAAAGCTAGCTGGCATCATTTGCTGTCTAGTTTCTACATGCTGAGAAAGTTCAGGGCTTAGCCAGCGTTCTGACTGTAACAGTCTGAAGGGCTGGATGAGTGAGCTAGCTGTTGTGAAAATGTCACAGAAGCAAGACTTTAGAGGAAACAGCTTCGATGCAGTTGAGGTAGGATCAAGCAGGGAGCTGGAACAGCAGCTTCCAGCATCTCGGCATCCCAGCGGGTGAATCCTGTCAGGGCTCTCCTCTTGGTCTTTCACTCTGTAATATACAAACTTTAAAAGCAATACATAGTTCTATAAGGTTTGTATGGAATGTGCAGGGTGTATAGATCAATTAAGGACGATTTCTTTGTTTGAGCAGGTGAAAGACAACTGTCTTCCTTTAGAGGTTAGCTATAATTTGATTGTATAACTGCAGTATAAATCTCCATTCATGCCATCTGAAAGGATGGTGTGTAATGAGTCATGAGGATTTTGGAGCCACAGTTTCATTGTCCCTTACTACAATTGTTTCCCTGTCTAGCGATGTTGGGAAGGAACTGTGGGCCTACAGTCTGATACGCACAGACCTGTTGGCCCCACTTACCCCAGGATAGGCACATGGCCAGCCTCAGCCAATCAGAGTCTTCCCTGAGAGCTGCTGTGTGGGATTTGATGTAGGTGTGGGATCACAGGATAAGGACCACATAGCCTGGGATTGTTCCACAGAGTGAAGGGGGCGTACCTGAGGCAGAAGCAGAGTTGGGGTGGCGAGCTAGGGGTCACGTCCAGGATCTCCTAGTAGGTAGGAATGTCACGTGATACTGTGGTTGCAGCCTGGGTCTGTAGGCTCATAGCAGAGAGTCCCTGGCTGCTGTTTGGGTTACCCATGTACACATGTTTGAGTCTATCCCACAGTGCTCGCTCCATGGCCCTCTGGGCCCTTGGATTGACAAGATAAATTATGAAATTTGAGACTTATAGTGGCAGCAAATCAGAGAATCTTATATGGTGTGGTGGTTTCCTTGGTGCAGGGAGGGACGCTTTTTGGAGGTGTGACCCTGTTGGAGGAAGTGTGTTACTGTGGGCATGGCTGGGGCTCTCCTCCTAACTGCCTGAAAGACACTCTTTCTCCTGTTTGCCTTCAGATGAAGATTTAGAACTCCTCAGCTCCTCCTCCAGTACCATGTCTGTTTGGATGCTGTCATGCTTCCTGCCTTGATGATAATGGACTGAACCTCTGAACCTGTAATCCAGCCCCTATTAGGTGTTACCTTTTATAAGAGTTGCCTTGGTCATGGTGTCTGTTCACAGCAACAGAAACCCTGACTAAGACAGGCGGTATGACTTCCTTCACTAATCTTATCTAGCTGTTCTCTTGGACCTTGCATTATGCTGGGTGCTTAGGACTCAGAACAGAACGCTGTGGTCTCTATGCACATAGATGGTGCCTTCTAGAATCCTGGAGCTTTAAATTAAAGGGTCCGGGAAGGGCCTTTTGTTCCAGAGAACAGAGGACAGGCTGTGGGAGGACTGCCTAGAGGTCAACAAGAGTGGACTGGGAAGGTTACTCCGAGTTGGGGACGTTGGAAAGACAATTTTCCTTCACTAAGCTGTGACCCTTGCCGCTGGAGGCTGTCTCCTCACTGCACTAAAGTGGCTGCCCTTGCTGTGACAGATCTGCCCCCCCCAAGTGATTCTCGGACGGTTATTTATGAGACAACTAGAGTGGGTGACCCCTACCAGAGCCTGCCTGAGTTCTCTGAGAGGAGGCCAGAGTAGCACAGAAGAGTCTGACCACCTCTAATTCCCACCACTGCTGGGAATGCCCAGTTGCCTGACAAGATTACCAGATTCAGGACACAGAAGGGGCCTCCTGGCAGCAGTATCTCAGATGACCCCTGTTCAGTGCCCAAGGCCAGCCTCTGGCACCCAGCAATGCCCTTCCTTGGAAAAGGCGCCTGAGACAGCCCTGATGACTGGGGTCACCTCTTTCCAAGCCATTCTTTCTTTAAACTCCGGAGAGCCGCTTCCATTTTTAAGATCCAATGACGCAATTACTTCAATAAGATAAAAGTTATGTGGCTTTTTAATGTTTAGCATTCTTAGTTATGTGTGTGAAGTATTATTTTTATAAAACAAAAAGTAAATGGGCTCTTTCAGCCAAGTCGGTTTCAGGAACTTAAATTGTGTTGTGCGCCTGACTTATGTGGCTGCCGATTTGACTATGCAAAGTGGCTCACGCATATGGCGTTAAAGACAACGGGACAGAGAGACTGGAAATGAGAAGTAGTGGCGCCTTGAACCCTTCTGTGCCTGAGTCTTTCTCCTCAGAGGTGATCAGTTGTGCTGGGCGACTGTCTCCCCTGTTTTCCCCCATCGCTTTCCTCATCAACACTAAACCATGTTTGCATCGCTGCCTCCTAGCTGCCCACCGTGATGAGTGAGCCCCTGGCTTGCTTCTGCCAGCCAGCTCCCTGCCTGCCAATGGTATTGTATTTTTAGTTCTCCCTTTGGTTACCCTGGAAACGCGAAGGGATGGACTCAGACATTTATTCCTGTGGAAGTTAACGCTATAACTTTGAAGGCAGAGGGAGTCAACATTGACACCGACAATATGGAGGGGTGGGTGCTCCATTTCTCTAGGGCGGAGGCCCTGACCATTTGCGTTCGCCTCCTCTCTTTCCTTTCTTCTGGGCTGACCTCATCCTCAGGCACGCTTTCTCTGCTCCGTGTCACAGAATAGACAGAATAGATATGTATTGGATTTGGGTTCTGCTCCTTGCAATGTCTAAAATAAACCATCCCCAAGGGGCTAGGCCACATTCCTACAGGGACATGTGCCAATAACTGAGATACAGGGAGTGTTTGCTGAAGCCAAGCCCAGGACTGTTCAGTTTCTCAGCAAGAACTGATTGAGGTCTTGCTTTGTGACAGACTGGGGACCGTTTCATGACCCGAGAACAGCAGGGGAGGCTGTCAAGTGGGTCAGATATTAACTGTGGAAAGTTAACAGAGAGAGAGCTTCATCTGGGTTGACTTCTGTAATGGGGGGGGGGGTACCGAGCCCCCAGGAAGACTCCATGTACAAGGGACTTAACCTTTTTACTGTAGGTTAGAAAGGATAACCTGAGGGCATGATGCTATGCTGAGGTTAAAGGATCCGAGATGGACTATGGGAAATGGGCAGAGAGAAGAGCCCCACAAAGGTCCCGTGGTGAGAAGGACGGTGTCGCTCACAGGAGGCTGAAGATTTAGAGATGAGGACGGAGGGAGAGGTCAGTAGGTCAGGGTCCGCCAAGACCCTCACTGCACACTGCTGTCTATCAACGAGACTGGTTTATTCTGTATCTCAGAAGAGGGGAGGCATGGAACCTCGTACACCAGGCCAGGAAAGGAGGAGACGAGCAGTTCTGTGCTCTGGGAAGATTCCTCAACTTCCCCATAGGGTGTAGATGGTGTGTTGGGTCTGGGATAGAAGCAGAGAAAAATTCACTCAGAGACAAGCTTAAAAACGGAAGCTTTATTTTCCGAGCGCTCAGGAAGACGGCCAGTTCGGAATCTGAACCGCCTCCCCAAAGGGAGATTGTGCAACATTTTTATAGGATGGAACCACAAGGTGAGGGGGATCGGGGTGGTCTATTGCATTGACCAATCATATTTTGACACAAGGGGTTAAGCAAGGAAGTTAACATTGGTGACTGGGCCTTATCGAGGTCACCTGGTTTCAGGGTCCTTGATTTAGCTCTTGCCGTCAGGTCCCCTCCTAGTGTCTGACTGCAATTTCACAATGATAAGGAAACAAAGGGGTGAGCAAGCTACAAGTATTAAGTCAAGACAGGCAGCACAGTCATGACTTGTGTAGATAACAGGATAACACATCTTCCCTCTTCACATCCCTTACTGGCTAACAGACAAACAGGAAACAGCTGAAGGAGCAGGGCGGGAGTTCTGGGTCCCTGGGCCTAGGAACATGAACTCAGTTATGACCCTGTCAGCGAGATGGAACTTGTTCCTGAGAGGACTGGACTCAGGCCACTGTCTCCTGACAGGGAAAGTACTAGAACTGAGAGGCCAGCTAGGAAGCAGCTTCTGGCAAGCGGTCACTGCAGCTAAGGAAGTGTTTCCTTTCTGCCTTGGCTGCAGCTGCCCCCCTGAGTCTGTACACAGGGGTCTCTCCCCTCCCGCTGCGGTAGAACCTTTCACTTCCACTTCTAAAAGGAAAGCAACTCTTACAATTGTGTCCAGCATAAAATACAAAACTTCTGGAGAATGGCAAGGAATATGAAAATATGAGTCAAAAATCATGGAACGGGTAGTCGTTGGGAATCTGCCCCAAAGTGATTCTAATCCAAGTGTGTCAGCTGCACGTGCCAGACTGAGACAGGCTGGTGAAATATGTTTCCAATAATAAAGGACGGGAAGGGAGATCACAAAGTGAGATTAAAAACTATAAAATCAACACGGGCCGAGCATCTCTAACAGGAAAGCACAAAAGATGAGATTCCTGGATGTCAGAAGCTTTCTGAGCACGGGCACAAGACCACAAGTGCAGAATCCTGTCCATGAACCTTTCCGGATGCCTAATATGGTTTTAAAATAGGTGTAGTTAGGTATGGGTGAGACATAAATAGATTTTGGGTTTTAAGTGTGAGTCTTATCCCCCAAGTAATCTCATTATGCATATGCAAATATTCCAAACTCTGAAGCCACAAACACTCATGTGCTTAACATTTTGAATGAGTGGCAATCAGCTTGTGATTTTAATGCGCTCGATGGCTTAATCAAAATTTGAAGACAAAAGGGAGGATCAGGAAGAAGAAAAATAGTTAGAAAGGAATTTCCAGTTGAAAACTTTGGTGGATAAAAGTCGAAGAATGGAAAAGCCCCGAAGACTTGCAGATTTTCCAAAGAAAAACCGCAATGCACAGGAGACCTGTGGTCTCGGAAGGAGGGTGTGGGGAGGGGAGAAATGGGCAGAGGGGGGGGAGGCGTTGTAGACAGAAGGAAAGGGGAGAGAGGGAAAAGAGAAAAACTCGGGGTTGGGGATTTAGCTCAGTGGTAGAGCGCTTGCCTAGGAAGCGCAAGGCCCTGGGTTCGGTCCCCAGCTCCGAAAAAAAGAATCAAAAAAAAAAAAAAAGAGAAAAACAAATGAAATACTGCCAAATTTCCCCAAAGTGGGGAAAGACATATATTTGCAGGTTTAAGAAACTCAGCAAAGCAGCAGTGGGCTAAATTCAAGGAAAATCACATCCAGAGACAAAATAGTCAAACTGTTTTTTTTGTTTTGTTTTGTTTTGTTTTTTGTTTTTGTTTTTTTTTTTTTTTAAAAAAAGGTTGGGAGGATTTTGAAAATCTTTAGAATAAAATTGATAACACTTGGTTAAAGAAATGCCAGCCAGTCTGGTGAGAAGGAAGGAGGGATGGAGGATGGGGGACTCACTCCCTGCGGCCAATGCACAGTTGTACAACTGGAAAGAAAATGTCCAGTAGCAAACGTGAAACTCGTGTATGAGCCCTGTTCCCATGTTTCCAAAGGGGAAGCTGAGGCTCATAGAGGGGACTGGAGGGACCCCAGCCTTCTCTTTCAGTCTGTTCTCACACCTGGCTGCAAAGTGGTGTGACTCATGGACGTGTTCAAATGGGGGGGGGTGCTGATGTGTATGATATTCTTATTTTCCAGTACTCTGTGTCCGCCTCCTCTCTGGTGACAAAGTGAGCTCCCCACAGGATCATTAGCACTGATGTGTCACTCCAGTCCCAATGAGTCATCAATTAGCACACGCCCTCTGTGCCTGAGACATTCCTAAGGCCTGGATCACCACCCAGAGAGAAGAGTACCCACTAAGCATGGGCCTCACATAACCCAGTCTAAATGGTGTTTGACTTGAGGCCCTGCCCGAACTCACAAGTTAAACGCAAGCAGTCAATCTAAATCGAGCAACAACCCAAGAAGTCATCTTCTTCAAAATGCCAACTTTTATTTCTACTTTGAAAGAAAACTGAAAGGAAGTGCCTGCTGTAACCCCGAGGATGCTTCCCGTGGGCCTGGGCCTCACGCAGGGATTGAAGCACAGCTTCCCAGCGTGACCTGACAACATGTGACACGAGGATTCTTCTGCTCTCTCCATCAGACAGAGGTGCCAGGCCTGGGATGAGACCTTTATTTTTTTTTTTTTCTTTTCTTTTTTTCGGAGCTGGGGACCGAACCCAGGGCCTTGCGCTTACTAGGCAAGCGCTCTACCACTGAGCCAAATCCCCAACCCGGATGAGACCTTTATTAAACCAGAGCACAGAGACAGTTCCAAGGACAAGTCAAAGGAGGGAAGGGGAAGTGTTTTTTGTTGTTGTGAGGATGGCCTGTGAGCAGAGTTCAGTCATAACACAGGCAGTCTCCCTGCTGTTCTCAGGATCTTCATGTCTCCCTGTGATGGCGAGCATCCGCCTTGGGGCATGAGTTTACTATTCAAATAAAGTGACAACTATCACAGTACACTCTGGTGACGGATGCCTGCCTGATACCAGCATTTGTTTAGTGGTAACCATTTTGTAGGGTTTTTTTTATGTTGGTAAGCTTGTTGACCATCTTGTTCCTAAAAGATAACTTTAATGTTCATACTTTCTTTACTTCCCAGGAAAATATGTATATTTCCATTTCAATCATATTCATATTCATCTGCCATTTACCACATTGTGTCCTTCCTTCCCTTACTGGTCCCATGGCCCAGGCTTCCTCCATGTATGTAAGGGAGGAATATATGTGCATACTTGCGTGAGTGCGTGTGTGTGTGTGTGCTTGCGTGCAGGTGTGTGTGTGTGTATGGGAGGAAAGCACTTTCTCTCTCTCTCTCTCTCTCTCTCTCTCTATATATATATATATATATATATATATATGCACACAAATATATATGTATATGTAATGTATATACATATATGTGTATATGTGTATATGTGTATGTATATATGTGCAGTGTATATGTGTATATGGATGTCTATATGTGTGTATATGTATATGTACACATGCGTATATTGTATGTGTGTATGAGTGTATGTATATATATGTATATATGTATGTATACATGTATGTATATATCTGTATATGTATGTATATATGTATAAATATATGTACATGTATATATGTATGTAGGCATATGTGTATACGTGTATACATGTATATGTGTATAGATATATAGATGTAACTGGACTTTTGGCTACTTTATGGGCTGTTCTTTCTTCTACCCTTCTCCACCCCTCTTCTTCCCTTTCAATCCCCTAGCACTAGGTAGGATAGAAGAAAGAACAGAAGGGAAAGGGGTTGACGATATCATTAGATTTATCATTAGATTGCTTCCTGCTGACTAGAAACATTGAGATCCTTGGGGCAAGTTTGATTTTTGACAGCAGGATATCTAATTTCTTCTTTTAGACTCTTTGCACGCAGCTACTTGACAAACAGCATCCAACCGCCAGCTGGCCAACCAGCCCCTTCTATCAGGGCTCTAGCATTTATATACCCTCTGAGAGGTCCCCAGAATTCCAAATGTCACCCACTCACAGAAACTCTCTGCAGCTGGCAAAACCACGCCCCTGCTAGAGTACAAGGCAAATCATAGTCAGCTGCTGTGGACGGTCTGAAGCAGCCCCGCTCGGGATTAAACATATTCACATAATATTTCTGTGCTTTTTTAGAAACCAAAATTCTCACCACACACACACACACACACACACACACACACACACACACACACACACACACACTCAACGAGTTCAATTCAGGCCACTTACAGCAACATGGGTGAAGAGCCATTCCCAGGACCAGGACTATGGGTACCTCACCTGTGGCTATTCCAATGGAAAAAAAGTCTCTCCTCCATTAATTGCCTATAGATCCACTACTATTAACTGCCTATGAATCCTCAGGAGGGGATGGGGCTTTATGAACCCTTCCCTGCTACATCATGACAGGGCCTAGTAGTGTGCAGGTTCAAGCATACCTTGGTCGTGTCGTGTCTGGAAGACAGCTATGGAGACGGTGCTCTGATCTGTCTTCAGCCCCAACATCCATCCTGCCCTTTCTTCCCCAGTGTCCTCTGAGCCTCAGCGGGAGCGAAACGAGGCCCTGTTCACGGCTGAGTGTTCAGACATCACTTATTCTCAGCACTTGGATGGGTCCGTGTAGTCACTGCTGCCCACTGCAAAAAGAAAAAAAGCTCCCAGCAGCACGGATCAGCGGGCGCAGAATACCTATGCCGAGGACAATTTGCTCGGACCATCACGTTCATTTAGCAAAATGTCAGCAGTGGCTTCCCCACTAGGGCTTTCGACCGGGTTTACAGTGCCAGATGCGAATTGCCTCCTGTGAAATGGGCTTCAAACCCAATCAGAAAGTGATGGACAGTCGCCACAACGAAATTTCCACCGTTATACCACTGGGAACATGTGTGCCTGGTTGGCAGTGTGTCATACAGCATCCACAACAGTGTTGATGAGAGTTCTCTCCAACAGCATACACAGTGTATTTTGCCACTATGAAGGCTGGTCAGAGGAAAAGACGCATCCAACGTAGTTCTAGCATGATCTCTCTAGGTTCTGTAGCCTGAGAACATGGTATCTTCAGAAATGGGTCCTTGCGAGCTAGTTCTCACAGGCAACCAACTATAGTAGCAATTGCCTGTCTTGTTCTGGGGGCCTCAGAAGCTTCCTGAGTAAACACCTCCGAGGGAGGCAGCCTCTGCCCAGCACTTGGATTTTCCTTAGTAGCTCGTGGCTTCTGGCTTTCCAGATTTTTCTTAGTTCTGACCTGTACTAACTGTATCATTTCTCCCCTCAAAGATTTCATTTTCTTAAATAAAAAAAATAAAGACATAGATCTTTGTAAAAGAAATCTCTGATCCAGAGAAGCACAAAGGTCAGAGATTTCAGGACCCAAGGGGAGGGTTTAGGGGTCAAAGAATTGTGACCTTCTGCACTGGCCTTTCGTGTGATATGAATTTGCCTATAGAAAGTATGTGCTAGATGTGTGTTTTTTCTGCCCTTTTCCAGAACCTTTACTTGGCCATGGGCAAAGTCTCCCTGCAAAAGAAAAATGGGCAGAATTTCCAACACTGATGTGCAATCAGAAAGCGGGCATGTGCTTGTCACTAGACACCTTCCACTATGAAGTCACTCCGTGAACTCTCAGTGATGCTTTAAACCAACCCAGACACAGGTGAAAATTTTTTTTAATGAGAGATTAATTCCAAAGCACAGTTCAAGGCTTAGCATAATTGGATGACTGTGTCCCACCACTCTTTAGAGGTCTACCAAATGATTATTAACATAAGGGAGGGTATATCTAAATTAGGGGTGAATTATATTTGAGTGGGATATATATATATATATATATATA
Organism: Rattus rattus; assembly: GCF_011064425.1. Classification (NCBI taxonomy): domain Eukaryota; kingdom Metazoa; phylum Chordata; class Mammalia; order Rodentia; family Muridae; genus Rattus; species Rattus rattus. The sequence goes on along the minus strand of NC_046154.1, from coordinate 27,001,153 downwards.
TATATATATATATACATATATTCCAGAGCTTCAGTTTGTTGGGAACAAAGTCATTATTTGTATGAAATGCAGATAGATGCTACATTGGAGCTACATAGAGCAGGTCCTGATCACCGGTGGGTACATCTGGTCTTCACAAGCCTGTAACATATTTGAGACCAATTGGATATTCAAACCAGGATAAACATTGTTAGCACCCAGTGGATCATGATGGCCCTGCAGAGCCAACCCACAGCCTTGGCTTTACTCTGCTGGAAACAGACAGAGATCATCGAATGGCCCACAAATCTCCCAAGTCTAGATAGGTATGCCCAGCCAGGAGCACCCCTGTTTGCTCACCATGGACCTTGCTATTAGCACTTCCAATGAATCTGTTTTAGAGATAATAGAGCTTGTAGTGCCTCCCCTCCTGCCGTGCCCTAAGTAATGTCTGTTCTCTTTGCTGGATGGGAGACAACAAATGCTTTGCTGTTTGAGAAGAGGGTGTTTGGTCTTTCCACATGTCCGTATTGCCTACTGGACCGGTCTGAGGTTAGTCAAGTATTTAAAAGTTCTTTCCATCAGCCAGATCTTGATTCAGAGAAGGCCTCCACTTCATTGGCATTCTCATGGTTCCTTCCAAAACAATGGGTAGCATCTTTAGCAGAGGTTCTCTGAGTTGCTGACAAACTTTGGCAGGGGGAGCTTCTAGAGTACAGTCCTTCTCTCCACTTTCCCTGGTGACCAGGCATGTCAACTAATGATCAAGAACTATTTTACCCTCGGAACACATGGTTGTTATTTTTGTGGCTAAGGAGAGCCATCTTCACTCTGCATGATCAGGTAGCACGAACCTAGGAATAACTTCCATTAACAAGCATTCTTGTCAATCTGATCGCATGTTTCCATGTAGATGGAGGATAGTTTCGCCCATCCAGCACAAGAAACAAAATGTCATCAAAACTAGGGCCATTACACACTGCGAAGGAGGTCCCCTGGGGTAAGTCCGTTTGCCAATCGTGATGAGAGAAACTTCCTCTGAAGTGGGTAGGACGGTTGAGGGGCAGCAGCAGTCTAGGACAACTTTGAGAGTTATTTTTATAGCATGACTCAAAGGATGAGCTGCCCGCTGGGTCAGTTCTGTTGAGCCCCTGCCTGTCAAAGTTCCACACCAAGTTCTGTAAGCCTCACAACCACAGTGAGAGCTCTCGTGCGACCTCTTCATAAGTTTCCATCAAACGGCCTCTGGGGAGACAGACTCGTCCTTTATTGACCCCGGGGCCTTCCGAGTCTTCAGAATAACAGCTCAGTAATGCTTCTTCATCATCATTCTCAGTGAGTTGTGATTCCTCCCACCGGGAAGGCTGGTCCATCATTTATCATAAAGTTGAGGCAGGATTTGGGTCTTGAGTTCAGGCCGCTGTCACGGCAGTTGGCTCTGCAAAGTCACTTCCTGCATTTTTATGCCATGGCTTTCTACCATCGGCTCATCCTCTGATTCCTGTGGCTAATGTAAAACCTGGGCAGGGAGCTGGTTGCTAAGAGATTTACATCCCTGATTACCTAGAACCGTCAAAACGATGATAGTGTTTTGTCTGAGTTGGCAATTAACAGATCATCTCCATTGTTGATTTGACTAGATTCAGAATCACCTGGGAGACACACCTTTGGGCATGCATATGAAGTTTCCAGAGCTTTCACTGGAAGGGAAAAGCCACCCTGAATACTGGAGGCATCCTCTGACTGGGCTAGTGTTGCAGGGTGAACAAAATGGAGAAAGAAGAAAGCCAGCCACGTAGCAGAACTTCCGGCTGCCAATTTCATGCGACAGCTGCCACAGTTGTGACTGTTTTCTCCTGAGCTGTGAGCCAAAATAAACCTCTCCTGCTGTAAATTGCTTTTCGTTGTTCTTAGCCATTTGATAACAAGAAGAAAAGTAAGTGTATAGGAGATAGGTACGGAGGGGCGAAGCTTCTACTATGACGGCTCGATAGTGTGGTTCCTTGGCTTTAGAACTGGCTCACGGGAGCTCTAGAAGAGTTTAGACCCATGTGCTACAAAAGCCGAAAGCGCTGGACTTAATGGGTTACTCTGGACAGAGTGTTGAAGAGCAGAACACCAATAGAAATTTGGACAGTGGGGGTTGGGGATTTAGCTCAGTGGTAGAGCGCTTGCCTAGGAAGCGCAAGGTCCTGGGTTCGATCCCCAGCTCCAAAAAAAAAAACAAAAAAAAAAAAAAAAAAGATTTAAAAAAAAAAAAAAGAAAGAAATTTGGACAGTAAAGTCCCGGATCACAAGGTTTCAGAGGGAAGTGAAGACTACAGAAACTGTACTAGACAGTATTTGTGTTATATACCATTAAAAGGAGAGAAAGAGGAATTAAGAATTGCCTGCTTTATTTGAATAGAGATGAGTTATAAAGAAATAAAATTAATGAGCAATAATAGAGCAATGTGCAGGCACAGGCACAGGCACAGGCACAGGCACAGGCACAGGCACACATGAACACACAAACAGCAGACAAAATCGACTAGGTTGTTGGAGGGGTTGTACCGAGACAGCTTGGCACCCAGGCTTGCCATATTATTGCCCTCTTCTTTTATCCAGACTTACAGTTTGATAAAGCAACAGTGGACCAGAAGGATGTGAAAAATGTGTGGTTTGGTGTGGAAAAAAAGCTCAAACCAGCTTAATTTTGAAGACGGAACAGGTTTGGATAAAGCGGCTGTCATTGTTAAAGATGTAAGTGGAATTAAGGAGAAATTTCACATTCTGGATCAGAACAGGAGGAAAGACACTTTCAGGGCAATGTCTGGAGGTTCCAGGTGTAAAACCAGTCATTAAACACACACACACAACAAAACAAAACCTCAACAACAACAAGAATTCTTTTGTGGCTGGAAAGTTAAAACCTCCAGGGTGTTTTGCTGGGAAGAAAGTACTCGAGAGATCCTTTCCCGGATTTAACCACCAGAGCACAGAGAGGCTGCTGTAGCCGTGGTCCAAGAAGACCAGGCAAACTTGGTGCCATCCACATCTCTGCTTTTGTAAACATACAAATATGAGAGTGGGAAAGTGTTAGGAATGCTCACCAAGGTTGCAGAAAGCTCTAAGGCCAAATGATCTGCGGCAGGGCTGGATTCCCTCCAAGGGGCTCCCTAGAGACCATTGTGTGAAGCTGTAAAGGAAAAGCTGAAGTCGCGATGGAGACCTCAGGATGTTGAACACACAGGACATTCACCAAGAAAAGGCATGAGCACGAGGTAGGGACCCAAAGCAATAGAGGAGCTTCAGGGCAGAACTATGACATACCTGTTAGAGCCCAGGAGATGTTGTCAAGAGCCCCTGATGCCTGACACCATGCTATAGGGTTTAGCGCTTGCACTGTTGGATTTCAGTCTGTTCTGGTCTTAATCTCTCCTCCCTGTGCCAACATTATTCTCATGGAAAAGGAACACTGATGCACGGAGCCATATTGGATTTGGGCCTAGCCGCTTTTTGAACTGCATGGCTCAAAGTGACTAGGTGACTCTGGGCTGTTTGGCCACAGAGACTCACCCCTAAGATGACTGCCTTAAGCCTTAAGATTGTTGAATGAAAGCCTCTCCCATAAATTTACGGCACAGGAAGATAACATTCAAGGGATGCCTCAGCTCCCTTAGCAGATACCTGTTACCTCCTGAATCAACACCCGATGTCTCCACTGCCTGACCTCATTGTCTACCGCCTGACCTCTTTGCCTCCAGCTATCACTACCTACATCCGCACCTCCCCCCTCTGTGTTTCATAAAGGACACTCCCCCTACCTGAAAGCCTTAAAAGCTGTAACATTCACCCCAATAAACGAGACCTTGACAACAGAATCTTGCTTGGTCTCCTTCTTCTCTCGCCCCCCATTTAGGCCCAAGGGTAGCGCCTCTTCGGGACCCTGAATAACTGGGTCCCCGCTGGTGGGGATACATTTACTCTGCTAGTGCATATTGGAAACCAGCTGATCACTAACATTTCTCTCTCTCTCTCTCTCTCTCTCTCTCTCTCTCTCTCTCTCTCTCTCTCTACACACACACACACACACACACACACACACACAACACATACACACTCCTTTCAAATACTGGGGGCTGCCTGGGTATTGAAATGCACAGTGGTGAAGACCCTCCCACATATTTGGGATTGTGTAGGAAATCCTACAATGGCTGATTTAATAGCATAGTCAGATCCTTCTCTCCTCCTGACTTACTTCCTAAACCAGGCGTCTTCTCATTCCTGCTGCCTCATGTCACCAAATGGAGCATCCTTTGCTTGTGTGTCTCACCGTCGGGGCCGCACACAGTGTCACTAAGGTCCGCCAAGCACTACCGTTGGGAACATCTGTTACCGTTTCATTAGTTAGCTCTCCTTTTCTTCTCAGCCACAGAGACAGTGATGGATCAATACTGCTATTGCACTCCCTGGGTTCAAAACAAAGAGGCTTCTTCAGGAATTCATCCCCGAAGCTATCAGGGCTTCTTGAAAAACATCCAACTCCCTCTGCATTGTGCCAGGTCAATGAGAGGTGAGGATGCCTCTATGTGGGTGATTTCTTTGGCCCCTGCCACCTCTCCAGTTGGGAGCAATTCAGCCTCTGCAGTTAACTTCTCGGCTGAGGCTTATAGGGAGGTGTAGGCGAGGGCTGAGAAGCAGAGATACCCAGGGAAGAAGAAGGGGATAGCAGTACATAGGGTGAGGTGTTAAAAGGACCATCTGAAATATTTCCCTGTGTGTTTGAGCTCAGTACGAGTGACCACACAAATACGATTTTTTTCTTTCATCTTAGTTGTTGAAAAAAGTGTCCTAAAAGCCCGAATGTCTTGTGGTTCTCTTCAATATTCTGGAGTAATGTCCCATTCAAAGCTCATTGCCTTCGATCCCTCACATATATTGGGGCCAAGGGACATTACTTCGAAATATTATTTTGTTAACCCATCGTCTATAAACTCACTTCATTTGGTCAATAACCACCCCACAAGGCACTCTCTGGGTAGTTGTTTGTGGTTCCCATTTTGTATCAATCATACCCCAGGGCCAGTGGGCCCAGGGATGAATGTGCTTCTAACCTCGGACATTAAGAATTTCAGGCCTGGGAACTGGTGAAGCCGAACTTGTAACAAAGGAAAGAAACAAATGTAACACTGTTCCTGCAAACTTAGGCAGAGATCTGTCAGCTACAGTTAAAAGGAGTATAGTTCCCTTTACCAAAGTAAGGAATGGGGTAGCAAAGATGGTGGCAAAGGAGACCCTGGGTCCCTTGGGTGTCTGATTGTGCCATATTGATTGGCACAAAGAAACGAGCCAGGAAAGCACAGGTGATGCTCGTGGGCCACAAACTCTCATAGCCCCAGAGAGAAATAAGCATCTCTTAGTAAAAAGTTAAACCATCAGCAAAGCGTGCAGCCCTTCTTATCTAAAGGCCGGCTTCCAGGCAAACTCTGGATAGGCCCCAGGTCCTGAGCACTGGCCATTCCAGTACAGTGGTGGGCAGGTACACTGGGTGGTGGTGGTGTATGTGGAGGCCCCTGAGGTTTATTTATTCTTTTCATTCCAATGCTGGATTAAGACTTGGTTTATAATGAGAAACAAGTCTTCCAGAATTTGTCTTAAAACTAAGAGGAAAGAAGGGTGAAGTGGGGATATTGGGCCAGAAAAATCATAGGTATGGGACACAGAGCATGCTCTGGTTTGTATAGACATGAATTAAAGGAGTGAAATCTTTGACTGAAGGTTTTCCATAGGTTAGGTTTTGCTCGGGAAGGGCTCCTCAGGCCACAGGGAAGAAAAAAAAAGTCAAGATATGGGATTGGCCAGTAGCCAACACTGGGGTTTCTGTCAGAGAGAGCGCATCTCAGGGAGAGGTGAGCTAATAAGGTTTGTAATGATGAGCTTGATCCCTTGTCTAGGCAATTTAGCACAAGATGCTAACAGAGATCTGCAGAACGAAGTCTTGGGAAACATAGACTCGAGCAGAAAGTGAAATTCCCCACTGCCTACTGTGGAGGGGTTTTTCCAGCTGGAGGTCTTGAACCTTCTTATACAAGGAGAGACTTGCTTGAGATGCTGGTAGTCTAACTCCTACTGCCCCAGAGATCAAACCCAGTTGCTTGCACCCCAAATTTCTCTATCAGGGTGAAGCTTGTCTTTTGCACTCAGAAAGTGGGTTTACTGAAATAATTTTAAGGGTCAGTTTAAGAGGTGGGCAGACTAAGAGAGAGCAGTGTGGGTGGGACTGTGATCCTGGGGAGGAGATATCAGCACTCAAAGCCTCCCAGACCAACCTTCCAGATGACAGCTCAGCCAGGCCTGAGGCAAGTCCAGGTGGCCTGCTTCTGAATGCTCATCTTGGCCATAAAAAAAACGCTCGTGACCCTGGGGGTCCCTATATTCCCTAGAGAGAAGTCAGACAGAGCTGTAGTCCTCAGAAGCAAGACCTTGTTCTTCTTAATATTTTAAAAGGATTTATTTATTTTACGCATATGGGTATTTTGTATGCATGTATGTAGTATACCAGGAGACAAGAACAGGACATTAGATCCCCTGAGACTGGAGCTACAGACATCTGTAAGCTACCATGTGGATGCTGGATTTTGAACCCTGGTCCTCTGGAAGGACAGCCAGTGCTCTTAACCACTGAGCCATCTCTCCAGCCCAAGATGTTTGTTCTTACGCTCTGGAACAAGGGAGGGCATATACTAGGGGGAAAGACCCACAGTTGTCTCAAAGGAGAAGGGTAGGAACGAAGGTTCTCTGGGGCAGGAGTCTGTCCCTTTACCCCCACCTCAGATGGACATGAGGTGCTGGCAGTATCGACCTGCTTCCAGCGGGCTTGTTCCTGCATCACTCATGGGTCCTGATTAATCTTAAGTATTTGCCTTGTGTGGGGGGTGACTTTTGCATTGCCCTAAGGTAAAGCTTATACCAGTGAACTCTGGTGACTGTCATATACATGGCTGTCATCTGAGGATGGGGTGTGGAATGGGGCAGTTCTAACATTACTTTAAAGACAGCTCAGATAATTACCTTAGTATATTTTATTGACAACCAAGGACTTCATCAGGGGGAGGCTGAAGGACTTGAATGCCTTTGCCAGATTCAAGATGTGTTTAACTACTCCCACTACTCTTGTTTCCCCTGAGTTCCTTGCTCTCTGGTTTTCCGGTAAACTCGTTGACCACACACTTAATTTTAATTAATCAATTGTGTGCACATTAATTAATTAAAGTTGTGTGTGTGTGTGTGCATTTGTGTGTTGTCCATACAAACATGGAGGTCAGAGGACAAGTTTCAGGACTCAGCTCTCTTCTTCCCCTTTATGGGACTCAGGAATCAAACTCAGGTAGTCAGGCTTGGCTGCAGGCACCACCCACTGAGCCACCTTGCCAGCCTCGCCACAGGGTCCTTTGCTCTTAGATTAACAATTGTGAGTGTGTACTGGCATTTTGTTTGTACGTCTGTAATGTGTATTATGTGTCTCACAGTCATATTTCCTCCCGGGACTGGAGTTACAGACTGTTGTGCGCCACCCAATGTGGGTGCAGAAAACCAAACCCAGGTCCTTTGCAACAGCAGCAAGCGCTCTGAACTGCTGAGCCATCTCCCCAGCCCAGACCTCATGCTTCTTAAAGAATAGTTTGATGGTTAGGCTGTACTTGCTCTCCATTACTTGCTGACTGGCCCTCAGTGCCAAAGCTATAGGCTGAGCCAGGGTCAGCAGTCCGCAAGCCTAGCTTTCTTCCTCTACCTCCTGCCCCCACGATCTTCGTTATGCAGAGGAATTTATTCTGCGGGGTCCTGGTTTGTTTGTTCTTATTACCAGTCCCCCTGACTTTGCATCCCCCTCCTTGTGGACAATCCTATGATGTCCGTGTTCCCTTTAGAGGGACAAGCTGAGCGAACCCAGATGACTGTTTTCCTTAAGGAGGAGGAGTAGAGAGAGGGCTCTGAAGGCAGGGATGGCAATATTTCATCTCTGCCATGGCAGATCGGGAGTTTTCCTGAACATTTTCTCAAGGAGAGAAGTAGAGAGCACTGAAGAAAGCCAGCTCTAATGGGATGCTGGGGGCTAGATAGGAAGGTTGGGCAAGAAGCCTCTGCCAATTCCACTCCATTCAAATTTTTCCTAAAAGTGAGATCTTCCCCCCAGAATGCATCCCCTTCCCCTAACCCCAGCCTGGCACTTGTTGTCCTGGGCATCAGTAACCTGGGCCCCGTTACAGCCCCACCTCACCTCATAGCAGAACTGTGGACATTGGTGTGACCCATACCCACTCTTGGGGCCCTGATCCGTGCTTCATCCACTAGTTTTTACGATGTGAGCTTTCCAGAGACAGAGGCCATATCTAGTGACTTTGGTGACCAGGGCAGTCCTAGCGCAAAGAAGATGTCAGCAGGGTTTTTTTTTTTTTTGCTGAGTCACTGGTGTGCAGGCTACATGGTTCTCCTCTGACCCCTGGACCAGGGACCTGTGAGATGCTAACAAGAACAGACATGGGTCTTTCTGGGAACAGCTCTGGGGCTGCAGCTGCAGGAGAGGTTTTGCAGCAAGGTTCTCACACTAAAGATCTCGGCTTGTGCAGAGTCTATCTCTATTGAAGGTCCGTGGCCACAGCCAGTCTCTGGGGCTCCTCCTCATTCTGTCCACCGCGGATAGCATATTCTCTGAGCACCATGGAATCGAAGCAGAAATTAATCACGGAAAGGAGTCTGGAAAAATCACTAATTAGTCAAAAGCAGAAAAGCGTAGTTTTCAATAACCCACAGGTCACAGGGGAAATCAAAAGGGGAATTAGGAATCATGGAATCAAAGTTAAAAAAGAACGTATCAAAAGCTAAAAGAGTCCACCCCTCCAATGCTTCAGCTCCTGTCAGCAGCACTAATGGTGTATAATAGAAAAGGAGAGAGGCCTCAGATCAATGGTCTCAGATTCAATCTCACGAAACCAGAATGAGAAAAGTAAATGAAACTCACAATACAGGAAGGAAGGAAATAATAAAGACCAGAGTGAAAATCGATGCTGCGAAAACAGGGGGAAAAATCATAGAGAAGCAATAAAGTCCAAAACTAGCTCTAGGAGGCAATCAATAAAATTGATAAACCTTGAGTCAGACCGATCAGGGAAAGATACGAATTACACGTAACAGAAACGAGAGGGGCGGCGTGGATTCTACTGATATTAAAAGGATAACAAGGGGATGTGTGGAACAGCTTTATGGCGATGTGTTTGACAAGTCGGAAGAAATGGACTCGTTCCTTGAAAGACTTAAACTCCGAGAGCTTCCTCAGGAAGAAATGTAGAAGGTGGATAGGTGCGAATCTGTCAAATAAATCTCGCAGTTAAAAGTGTTCCCTCCAAAGAAAAAGTGAGGCTAGCGTGCCGTACTTGAGAGTTCTGACAATCCTTTCAGGCAGGACTCATGTCAGTTCAGCCTTCGCTTTCTATAGGGCAAAAGAAGCACTTCCCAGCTCAGCCCTAGTCCGCTGCCTCTCTGGCATCCTAGTTCACTAGAACAGACACAAAATTCTAAGTCAAAATAGCCCGTCAGTACAGCACGAAGGCATCACAGGTAAGTGGGACCGGAGGCATCACGGGTAAGTGGAACCGGAGGCATCATGGGTAAGTGGAACCGGAGGCATCATGGGTAAGTGAGACAGCAGGCATAATGGGTAAGTGGAACTTGCCAAATGAGCCTGTCAATACAGCATGAAGGCATCATGGGTAAGTGGGACCAGAGGCATCATGGGTAAGTGGAACCGGAGGCATCATGGGTAAGTGAGACAGCAGGCATCATGGGTAAGTGGAACTTGTCAAATGAGCCTGTCAATACAGCATGAAGGGATCATAGGTAAGTGGGACCGGAGGCATCATGGATAAGTGGGACTTGCACCAGGGTCAGGGACAACTTCACATAGGATCAATCCATCAGTACAGTTCATTGTGTTGACATATAGAAGGAAAAAATGGTCAGCTGATGTTAGGGAAGAAAAAAAAAACAATGTTAGAGAAGGACCAACTTTTCCTGATAAAGGCATATGTAAATTACGAACAGAGGTAAAGTTCCTCAGCACAGTAACGGCTACCAGAACACTGTAGCTGCCACAGTACCGTTGTAAAAGCTAATTCCTTACCCCTAAAATATGAAGAAGCCTGTGTCTTTGGGGTTTTATCGTTGTGGAGAGATACCGTGATCATGGCAACTCTTATTAAAACAAAACAAAACAAAAACCAAAATCACAATTTCATTGGGGCTGGCTTACAGTTTCAGAGGTTCAGTCCATTATTATCATGGTGGGATAATTATCAGTGTCCAGGCAGACATAGTGCCAGAGGAGCCAACATTACTACTTTTTGATTGGCAGACTGTAGAAGGAGACTGTGTCATACTGGGCATAGCTTGAACATAGGAGACCCCCAAAGCCCGCCCCTATAGTGACACACTTCCTATGGACCAACCATTCACGCACATGAGTCTATGGGGAAGCATATCTATTCAAACTACAACAGCCCAGGTGTGGTAGGGTCTTTCCTGGCTTCTATTCAATATGGTACTGGGACACTCTAATGAGTGAAATATGACAAGAAAATCATTAAATCAATATGGAGAGAGGAAGAGGGAGAAGGAAAAGGAAAAGGAAATGGAGAGAGAGAAAGGGAGGGAAGGGGGGCATATATTTGCTCATACCAAGATTTGTATAGAAATATGATGGACTCCATAGTATAAATGAAGACTTATATTCACTCTATGAGATTCTCAAGGCACAGAATATCGAGAACTATACGCAAGTGGCATTAAAATGTAAGATTCTTACCGTAAAAGATTACCATAAAAGATGCCCAGCTCCCACATATGGCATAACACAAAATACTGATTGTTCTGTAGATTTGCTGCAATCCTAATAACATTTCAGTTTGCTTGGTAATTATCACATTCATTCTAGTTCACATATAAATGTAGAAGACCCAGAGTAACAAGTCAGCTTTTAAGTAGAGGGATGAGGTGGGAAATGGTAATAAGCGATTCTAAGACTCCAAGAACTTCAAGAATTATGGCAGCGTGAGGTCCATCAGGATCAGAAACAGACACAAATCTCTGCAGACACTGGGTTGTTTCTTTTTCACATTGGTCTGTCTGTCTATCTGTCTGTCTGTCTGTCCATCCGTCTATCTGTCAGCAGGGAAGAGAAGAGAAAGAGATAGATAGATAGATAGATAGATAGATAGATAGATAGATAGATAGATAATATAAGAATGTATATTGCAGTCTGCATGTGGAGATCTGAAGACAACTTCCTTCCATCTGGTTCTGGGGATTGAACTTGGGTCTTCAGGTTTAATGGCAAACCTTTTTTTTTTTTTTTTTTTTTTTTTTTGAATCCCTACCCTTGGCCCTCAGGCTTCCCATTTTTGGCAAGAAAAAATAAGATTGACTTGAAGGAGAATAAATTTAAAACAGATGCTTCTGGGACAACGGAAGGTCCCTTTCCAAACAAAGATGGACTTTGTTTCCTATCAGACCCAATCCCTGAAACAATCAACTTTAGAAGGTCGCCCAGGAGCCGGGCCCTGTAACTCCAGACTGGGCTCTCACCATGTGCGAAGCTGTGGCAAGAGAACTGTTGCAAATTTGAAACTAGTCTGGCTACATAGTAAACTCTAAGGCTAGAAGGAGATCTTATCTTAAACAGAAAAACACCTGACCAAGAGGGCATGTCTGAGGAGGCCACAGACCTTGAGATAACCTACTAGTGTTGTTCTGATAAATGGTGGCCTCGTCAAACCACCTCCTGATTTTGTTTGTGAGGTTAGTGTTGCCCACAACTTTGGCCAGAGAAACTTTCTCAGCATCGGGCAGAAGTTAATACTCAGACATTCCCCAAAGAGCTAAGAATAAGTGTCTGTTCTCAGGCCTGAGTGGGGGCAGCGATCAAACTGCTCCAAGACTCAGGGCACATAGAGGAAGAGATTGTGGAAAGAATGTAAGTGCAAGGAAGGCAAGGAGCTCTGTGAGCCGATGTCTTCCAGTCACTGAAATCATGATCGAGCTAGCTTACTGCAGCTGTGGTGACCTACAGAAGACCAACAAGGTCAGCCAATATCCAGCAGACGGCACTAACCGGCCTCAGTGGGCTACCACAAAGCTAAAACTAACTCACAAACTAAGAGAGCCCGAGAGCGGCAGGAGGTGCATTGGGGCGTGTCCTTGAGAAGTCAGATGGGGACTGGAGGTGGATATGGCCAAGATATGCTGTTTAAGTGTATAAACGTGTCAAAGAATAAATGAAAGTTATTTTTAATGCAAGAGCACATGGCAAATATCTCTGATGGTGATGAGGCAAACTTCTTTAGACACAATATCAAAAGCACATTTTGTAAGGCAACAGACTGAGAAATTGGGCTGCATCAAAATAAAACCTTTGCTTTAGAAAGATGCTTTTAATCAGAGAGTAAAGACAGAGCTTGAAATATTTGCAAATTGGGTATTTTCAAATTATATGTCTCCTAAAGATGTGTATTTACTACACACACACGCACACACAGAGAGAGAGAGAGAGAGAGAGAGAGAGAGAGAGAGAGAGATGTACCCACCCACAGAGATGCATACACACATAATCACACAGGCACACACACACACACACACACACACACACACACACACACACAAAGAGAGAGAGAGAAAGAGAAAGAGAGAGAGAGAGATATGTATCCACCCACAGAAATGCATACACACATAATCACACAGGCATATATGCACATATACACATGCATACACATAGAGCTGATATAAGGAAACAATTTAAACATTTGAAGGTAATTCAATTTTCTAAAAATTGTGTGACCGGCCTGGAGATCTACCTCGGCAGTAAAGAGCTCCTCTACTCTTCGGGAGGATCTGTGTTTGGTTCCCAACACCCACAGGGAGCCTCATGACTGTGCAACTTCAGTTCCAGGGGATCCAACTCCTTTTTCTGGCCTCCTTGGGCATCAGGCACACACATAGTGAATATAAACACATGCAGACAACCATGCATACGCAGAAAATGAAGGTAGATGTATTTTGGAACAACTATATCAAATCAGATATTCTTTTTTTTATTTTATTTATTTATTTTTTTTTTTTCCGGAGCTGGGGACCGAACCCAGGGCCTTGTGCTTGCTAGGCAAGCGCTCTACCACTGTGCCAAATCCCCAACCCCCAAATCAGATATTCTAATAGCAAATAAGCATGAGAGAGGGGAGGGGGGGTGGGGAGGGAAGGTTGAGGAGAGAGAGAGAGAGAGAGAGAGAGAGGAGAGAGAGAGGAGAGAGAGAGAGAGGAGAGAGAGAGAGAGAGAGAGAGAGAGAGAGAGAGAGAGAGAGAGAGATCAAAGCCACAATGTGCTTGGCATGGCATGTGCCAGAAATCCCAGCTGCTTAAGAGGTAGAGGCAATAGGAGGGCAATTTTAAGGCCAGCCTGAGCTACATAATGAGTTTCAAGTGAGTCTGGGGCTACAAAAGTGATACCCTGTCTCAGAAAAAACGAATGAAAGAAAGAAAGAAAGAAAGAAAGAAAGAAAGAAAGAAAGAAAGAAAGAAAGAAAGAGAAAAGGAAAGAAAATAGAGAAAGAAAGAAGAAATAAAGAGAGAAGAAATAGAGAAAGAAAGAGAGAAGAAATAGAAAAAGAAAGAGAGAAGAAATAGAGAAAGAGAGAAAGCCAAAATAATGATATACTAAAATGTCACCTATCTCATTAAAATTAAAAAGCTACATCATATCAAGTGTTGCTGAAGGTACGAAAATAAAACCAGAATTCTTACACATTTCTCATGAAGACATAAAACGATGCCTTCGTTTTGAGGTTAAACATTTATGGGCCGAGTCATCGAGTGAATCCATACTTGAGTATCACCCGCCGACAATCAGAAACTATGTCATGGAGAGAGCTGTGCACGCATGGTCAGAGCAGCCTTGTTGGAAATAATAAAAACAATAAACAAAATATCTGGAGGAGTCCAAACATTCATCACATCACATCACATCAATAGCCATATCAGTGGCACGAAATACTCTCCAGGATAAAATCCACGAGGGATCGGATGTGCACGGTGTGTGGATAAACCCCAAGATTGTGGTACTGAGTGAATGAAGCTGGGTAGGGCGTATTCCACAGGATCTCAGCTCTAGGAAATACAGCCTCATTTACTGAGACGGAAAGTATATTGCTGTTACTCAGGGTGGCTGGTGGGTAAGGTAACAGATGGGACAGATGAAAGAGAGGATCCGAGGCAACGTTGGGCATGATAGATGGTTCACTACTCTGTCTGGGGGATTCGTTTTTATTATTGAATGTATACTAGAATATGCACAGTTGATTGTAGGATATCTAATCTTCAACGGAGTTGTTGGGGGACAAAAATATATCTGGAGAGTCGGAGGGTTTCCATGACAACAGCCTATAATTGGCTGCCCTGAGAGTAGTCAGATGCTCCTGGCAGGGCAGTGGCCAAGGCTCACCAGGGAAGAGTGCTTGCTGCCAGCGTGCATGCTGGAAGCCTTGGGTGGTGCTGTGAGGAGTACTACAGAAAGGAGGAGGAAGGAGACGGAGATGAGACTCACATGAGAAACGGCCTGGAGACTTAACAGCAGAAGCTGAGTCTGGAGAGCCAACGCTGTGCGAGTAGGAAAGGCTATCATACACGCCATGTCTGTCCTACAGATGGGTGCGCTGGTGTGATTCATGCCAACTTACATAAGCTAGAGTCACTCGGGAGATGGGCTCTCAACTGAGAAAATGTCCCCACCGGATTGGCCTTTGGAGAAGACTGTGAAGCATTTTCTTGATTGATGATTGGTGGGAGAGGGGCCCTGGTCACTGTGGGTGGTGCCACCCCTGAGCTGAGGGCCCTGGGTTTTATAAGAGAGCAGATTGAGTGAGTCATGAGAAACAAGTGAAGTTAGTGGTGTTCCTCCATGGCCTCTGTCTCAGTTCCTGACTTGAGTCCCTGCCCTGACATCTCTCAGTGGTAAACTGCTACCAGGAATTGTAAGTTGATCAAAACCCCTAGCTCCTAAGTTGCTTTGGGTCATAGCATTGTATCACTGCAGTATAAAACTCCTAAGAGGCGGGGCAACAGGGACTCGGGAAGTGGGAGGGTCTTACCCAGAGACACATCAAGATTCACTGGCAAGGCACTTTGGCTTGCACTTACCTCCTTCCCTCTGAATGGTACACATGTCAAAATCGGGCTGGGCGGATGGTTCCATGTTGGATAAAGGAGTCTGCTGAGCAAATGTGAGGAGCTGGGTGTGAACCCCTAGAATACATGCAAAAGCCAGACACTGTAGTATGCATCTATAATCCCAGTTCCCCTGCAGGGAGATGAGAGGCAGAGCCAAGAGAATCCTTAGGAACTCACTAGCCCGCTGTACCCACACAGAAGAAAAAGAACAACTGTGCCATGTCTTCAAGACAAGGTGGAGGATAAGAACAGGTCCTCTGACCACACATGTGCTGTGGCATGTGTGTGCGTGCACAGGTACACACAGATCTTTCATTTAAAGCACCCCAACACTTGCTTTGTCAGGTAGAAGCGAATGAGTTCAGGCTCTTCTATACTTTGTAGGTGGGATTTGCAGGATGTCATTTGACTCACGAGCCATATGTGAAACCGAATGTGTGTCTTACTGGGGAGTCTCTCACAGCCATGGTGAGTGACAGACAGCCCCCTCCTCTGTACTTCTTACCTTTGCACCCACTTTCCCACAAACGGGACAGCAACCCACTCTTGACTCCCGCTTCAACTTTCTTAGGGATAGACCTACAAGATGAAGTTTGCTTTTGTCTTCTGTTTTGTTTGGACTTTAAAACTAGGTCTCACTAGGTAGCTCTGGTTATCCTGGAATTCCAGGAGAACCATGTTAACTCCAGATTAACTAAGTTAACTCCAGGACAACCTAGTTAACTCTAGGGCAACTAAGTTAACTTCAGGACAACCATGTTAACTCCAGGACAACCATATTAACTCCAGGACAACCATGTTAACTCCAGGATAACCATGTTAACTCCAGGTTAACCAAGCTAACCCTGAACCCACTGAGACCTGCCTGCCTCTGCCTCCCAAGTGCTGGTATTACAGGAGTGCACCACCATAACCTGATTTAGCTACTTTGAGATACAACTTGGGGCAGATGGAGCACCAGACCGACTGCCACTGTCCTCCTCATCAGACAAGGGACATTTTCATTCTGTTTTATAGATGGGGAAACTGAGCATTAGAGAAGAGTTTTCATCAATTACTTGTCCCTGGAGTCTGACATTTGATTCTAGATGTTTCCAGGTGTAGGACTCATGGTACATGTCTTTGGCATTTTTCATCACAGAGAGGAGCATTCCTTCCTCCTGCCTTTCCTCTTGGTCTTTTCCCACAACCCAGGACTGAGACCCCTTTCAACAGGAGCCTGAGAGCCACGTTTCACTAACTTTGCTATGCTCAAGAAGGGGGTTGGGAAGCCCCTTGGAAGCCCCCATCCTGTTCTCCAAGGAGGATTCCAGGGACTCTGGACATCACAGGTCCTCCTGAAGCCCCCTTCCCTTGCTGTCTGCCAAGCAAGGCATCAGTCCTTGACTCCTGCTGGCATCTCAACTTGGTTGAGTCTCTTCCAGGTCACCTCCCAAGTGTGCAAATCATGGCGATTTGGTTCCATTTCATATGAGTTAACTGACACTTGCAGCATTAGAGGAAACAGAACATCCTGTAGACAGGAAGGTGGGCCTCGGGTAGACTACTTTGAAGGTAAAAGCTTTAGAGACCACCGGAATCCATGCACGAGTCGGGGATGAGCCACAGATGAAAAGCAACTTGGAACAGGCAGCACCAAATCCCTGTGCCACACAGATTCACGTGGTGACCCTACCTGCTGTAGATCCTGGGTTTGGATGGCTTTTGTGCCTTTCAACTGTGTTCCCCTGCCCTGCTGTTCAGCAAAGCCACAGGGAGTGGGAGCCATTTAGATTCAGGCTCAGAGCTACAAACTCATCATCCTGTCTATACACAGAGGCATGGTCATCACATCTATACCTGTAGGCCTGGTCATTACATCTACTCCTATAGGTCTGGTCATTGTATCTATACCTGTAGGCCCGGTCATTGAATCTATACCTGTAGGCCTGGTCATCACATCTATTTCTATAGGTCTGGTCATTGTATCTATACCTGTAGCCCTGGTCATTGAATCTATACCTGTAGCCCTGGTCATCACATCTACTCCTATAAGTCTGATCATTGTATCTATACCTGTAGGCCCGGTCATTGTATCTATACCTGTAGCCCTGGTCATTGAATCTATACCTGTAGGCCTGGTCATCACATCTATTTCTATAGGCCTGGTCATTGTATCTATACCTGTAGCCCTGGTCATCACATCTATTTCTATAGGTCTGGTCATTGTATCTATACCTGTAGGCCCGGTCATTGAATCTATACCTGTAGGCCTGGTCATTGAATCTATACCTGTAGCCCTGGTCATCACATCTATTTCTATAGGTCTGGTCATTGTATCTATACCTGTAGGCGTGGTCATCGAATCTATACCTGTAGGCCTGGTCATTGAATCTATACCTGTAGGCCTGGTCATTGTATCTATACCTGTAGGTCTGGTCATTGTATCTATACCTGTAGGCCTGGTCATTGTATCTATACCTGTAGCCCTGGTCATCACATCTATTTCTATAGGTCTGGTCATTGTATCTATACCTGTAGGCCCGGTCATTGAATCTATACTTGTAGGCATGATCATCACATCTATACCTGTAGGCCTGGTCATCACATCTATTCCTACAGACCTATTTCCCTCCAGAAAGCAATCACCTGCTGGCCCAAGTACCAAGTTCACATCTGCAGAGCATTCTGGGTATGTTTCAAGTACTCTCTGCTTCCATTACAGGAAATCAAAGCCAGACAAAATCTTCATGACTCCAGAAGCTTCCAAGCAGCCAACATTGGAATTCATGGGCAGGAAACCCAAACCAAGAATGCAGGCTCCACGGACCGAGGCATCTATGATCGCTTTCTGCAGAGCTGGTCATAAGGGCTGTGGGCAGGCAGTTGTCCACGTGGTGAGTGATCTCTGGAGCCCAGCTAGGTCACCTCTCCTCTCTCTCTGGAGTTGCTCTTTCTCAGGATGGCATTCGATTCCAATGCTTAGCGTCTACTCTGCGCCTTCACTTTACTGCCTGGGAGTCGAAGGCTCCTGCCGAGCCCAAGGCTGTGTTTTGGTGGGGGAAGTTGATGTCACAGGTGGTAGACGGTGACAATAGAGAGAAGGTTCTGAGGCTGGGTGGGATGGACAGGCAGCAGGCATTTGGGTGCTGTAGGAGGAGTCTGCCATTGGTGGAGCTAGGGGCCATTAGACTAGCCAGATGAGACTCTCTAGAAAGGCAGCTTATCATTCATTCATTCATTCACTCATTCATTTCTTCATTCACACCTTCACTGTCTCACTCAATGGCCATCTCAATTCCTCATGCCTATTATAGTTTGAAAATGAAATGTCCCACAGGCTTATGTGTTGGTCACTTGGTCCCTAGATGGTGGCACTGTTTGGAATGGCTTAGGGAACTCAAGGGACACGGTCCAGCTGGAGGATTAGGTCACTGGATGATTGTCCCTTTGATGGTGCACGGTCCTCTCAGTCTCTCTCCTGTCGTGTGTCCCGTTTGCTGTGGTGTGAAGCAGTCATTTCACATCATAGCACACACCTCTGCACATGAACCATGGTGTTCCGCTCAAGCGCATGAGGCCTAGCAAGGCCCGAACCTCTGGAACCATAAACCTGGGTCAATCCTTCCCTTTCAAGTTGTTCTTTCAGGTCTTTGGGCTCCAAGTAGGTAAACATAACTATCTTCCCTTCGCCATCATCATGCGCTGGCTAGCAGGTACGAGGGGATGGAAACTCACTGTTCATCTTCCGGAGCCTGGTTCTGATCAGGGAGCAGGATAATGGAACCTGAAGAAGTTACGGCAACATTGGCATAGGAAAGAAGCCTGAAGGTAAAGACTGGAAGCCCTTGCCTCTCCTTGCTTCATAAACCAATTGAGCATGCTCAAGAAACCCCCTCAGCATGAGAGAGGCAGACGCTGTACTAATAACCTAGCAGTGGTTATGACACCTCTCCTACCCATACCCCTACACCTTTGTGGCCTAGCACTTTGCAACACGTGCCTTTCTTTAAATCATTAGCCCACTTCATTTCTCAGGAGTATTTTCCTTTATCAATAGACAACCTATGCAACCTCTATTTCTACTTTTTTCTTTTTTTAAATTATTGGATATTTTATTTACATTTCAAATGTTATTCCCTTTCCTGGTTTCCTGGCCATAATCCCCCATCCCATCCCACTCCCCTTCTTTTATAAGGGTGTTCCCCCTCCCCAACCACCTCCCTTTCCCACCTCCCCTCTGACATTCCCCTACACTGGGGGGTCCAGCCTTGGCAAGACCAAGGGCTTCTCCTCCCATTGGTGCCCAACAAGGCCATCCTCTGCTACATATGCAGCTGGAGCCATGTGTAGTCTTTGGGTAGTGGTTTAGTCCCTGGGAGCTGTGGTTGGTTGGTATTATTGCTCTTATGAGGTTGCAAACCCCTTCAGCTCCTCCAATCCTTTTTCTAATTCCTACAACGGGGACATCTACATAAAACTAGATACTCTCAAATTAATAGAAGAAAAAGTGAGGAAGAGTCTCAAACACATGGACACTGGGGAAATTTTCCTGAAGAAAACACCAATGGTTTATGCTCTAGGATCAAGAATTGATAAATGGGACCTCAGAAAACTCCAAAGCTTCTGTAAGGCAAAGGACACTGTCATTAGGACAAAATGGCAACCAAGAGATTTGGAAAAGATCTTTATCCATCCTACATCTGATAGAGGGCTAACATCCAAAATATATAAAGAACTCAAGAAGTTAGACTCCAAAGAGCCAAATAACCCTATTAAAAATGGGGTACAGAGCTAAACAAAGAATTCTCAGCTGAGGAATATCCAATGGCTGAGAAGTACCTTAAGAAATGTTCGATATCCTTAGTCATCGGGGAAATGCAAATCAAAACAACTTTTCCACCTCACACCAGTCAGAATGGCTAAGATCAAAAACTCAGGTGACAACAGATGCTGGCAAGGATGTGGAGAAAGAGGAGCACCCCTCCATGGTTGGTGGGATTGCAAACTGGTACAACCACTCTGGAAATCAGTCTGGAGGTTCCTCAGAAAATTGGACATTGCACTACCCGAGGACCTAGATATAACTCACTTGGGCATATACCCAAAAGATGCCCCAACATATAACAAAGACACATGCTCCACTATGTTCATAAGAGCCTTATTTATAATAGCCAGAAGCTGGAAAGAATCCAGATGCCCTTCAACAGAGGAATGGATACAGAAAATGTGGTACAATTACACAGTGGAGAACTACTCAGTTATCAAAAACAATGACTTCATGAAATTCATGGGCAAATGTCCCTGGTGCATACTTTCTCCTAGGACACAGGAGTCTGTAATTGGGTACCTCTGAGTTCAGATCTGTACTAATTAAAACTCCCTGGTGAAATGTTTATAATAGACATCAGAGTACTGTAGCACACAACAGCAGGTGGGAAGGGCATTTATTTTGTTGTTTTGTTTTTTTGTTTTTTTGTTTTGTTTTGTTTTTGAGACAGGGTCTTATGACTCTCTGAGCTAACCTCACACTTAAACTGGCTGTAGAGCTAAGGATGACGTTGAGCTATGGTCTTCTGGCCATCAGCTTCTTGGCACCGGGAGAGCTGGCGTGTACTGCCGTCCTTGGTTTTATGTTGTGCTGATGAACAGACTCTGGGCTTCGTGAAGTCAGGCGATCATTGTATCAACTGAGCTGTTTCCCTAGCCCGGGACATTTGTCTTAAAGTCAGGGGACCTGGTACAGTGCCAGGACAAGAACGTGAGTTCTAGAAGGTTTGGGGGAGCTGAGTCCAGAAAGCTCGAGTGACCAAGTACAGGGAAGAGAAGAGAAAAGGCAGCAAGTGGGATCCCCACAGAGGGCTGTGTATGTGGCAGCTGAGGCTCCTCGCGGCACTGGGCACTTCCCAGGAACCAGTGACCTATGACTCAGGCCCTAGAGTTTGAGAGCTGTCTCCTAAGTTTGAGCTCCCTCTCACTTCAGTGGTGTGAGGAAATCCCATCATGAGCAGGAGGAGAAGAGAAGAATGACCACTTGAAAAGGAAGGGCTTCCGTGTGTCAGGAGCTGCCGGGCCAGGCCAGTTCAGCAGGGCAGGGAACAGGAAGGTAGCAGCAGCTGTGACAATGCTTACAAAGGACAGATCTCTGGGTGGACTCCAGGGACGAGCAGAGTCCACTGAAGGAACTCCTCCCCTCGTGAACCCTTTCCCTTGTGACAACTGACAGCAAGCCAGAGGTTAATGGGCAGAGGCTGGGTTTGGTTGGGAAGGTAGAGATCTATAATGATCCGGAGGGTAAAGGGAGTGTGTGTGGAAGTCAGAGGCGGGACAGGGAATTCTGGTCCTCATTCACTGAGGCTCTTCAGTTGACAAAACAGAGAGTGACTCCAGGGAAGCAGCTACCTCTTCCCTTTCCGTGCAGGAGAAGGGAGTGGGGGATGGTGGAAGTATAGCTTCATGGATTCCATGTTTATAAAGACTCTCAGGCCACCCAGCCCTGTGCACTCCCCTCAGAAACTGACTCATCTGTCACTGCTCCCCATTCCTCTTCTAACTACTCCTCCTTCCTCTCTTTCCTCTCCTCCCCCTCCTCTTCCTCTTCCTCCTCTCCCTCCTCCTTCTAGTGCTTTTGATTCTCTGTCCGTCAGACCAGAGCAGTGAAGGGGAAGGAGATAAGCCCAGCAAACCTGCAGCCAGCATACACAGCCAAACTCAGCTTAAAGCAGCCGACTTCCCACCCAACTGCGGTCCAACAATGACAGTAAGTTGTTTTGGCTCAAAACACCACTTATAGGGCTGTGTCGTTACGCAGCAGCGCTGACTGATACAAATGCCTACGATATGTCAGGCACAGAGGGCTCATCATCTTCATAGAGCACGACCGAATCACCACTGAATAAGCATGGTGCCCAAGATGAGTAGCAGACACTGGGCAGTGACTAAACAGTGACAAGGTCAATTAGGGAGAGTCCCTGGAAGGAGTAACATGTGTGCTGGGGGTGTAATGATTCTGATTCGAGGACAACCTGGTCTACAGAGCCAGTTCCAGGATAGCCAGGACTACACAGAGAAACCCTATCTCAGAAAACAAAACAAAACAAACTAAATCGTAGGTGTCACGGGCCAGACACAGATGAGACAGCAAAATGTAACAACAGTAGTGTTGAGGTTTACCCATCCCCACCCCAAGACTCTGCTGAAGGCTTGCTGCTACTCAACCATGACCATGGTCTCCTGTCACCAAGATGCCCTACCGAACTGCAAGCCCAGAGCAGTGACATTACAGCATCAACAAATTATGGACTGAGCCCTCCAAAACCCAGAACCCAAATAAGCCCTTGCTCCCTCAGGCTGCTCCCCTAGGGTACTGGTTACTGTGGAGAGAAGCGAACTCACACAAAGAGAGAAAGCCAATATCCAGGAGCTATTTAAAGCCTGTCTCTTTATCTCATCCGGTCTTGACAACAGGCAGATGAGTTTCAAGTGTGTTTGTCGGGATCCTTGAGGTTAAAAATGGCAGAGACCCAACCCAAACTGGCTTTACCAAATAGCAAATTCAACAGATGATGTCATCGGGTCTTTTATCCCCGCTGCTCTTCCTCCCACAGCTCCCCTCTCCCTTTCCTGTGTTTCTCCTGGGAGCCTTTCTCCTCTGGTGTTGTGCATTTCTTCAGGAAGAGGCAGGGGAGGAGCGAGGTTCACAGCCATCCTCAGCACATTCACACCCTCCCACCAGACTCTAGGAAAAGAGTGCTGCTCTCTACAAGTGACATCCTGGGAAGGAATCAGATCCGTCACATGCCAGCTCCGGGATCCTGGGCCACAGATGGGCACCGGGCACTACAACTTCCTAGTCTTTACTCCATCTCAGGAGACAACGTGAGCTGCGAGTATCGAGTATCGGGTGCCAAAGAGTTCTCATTCGCACCTATGTTCTCCAGGGCTCCTTGCCATCGGCCTTCTGGGTCTGTCTGGCCACTGGAAGCTGGGAGGAGGGGATATCTGCAGACTGTTCTTTTTCTTTTCTTTCCGGCAGGTCCAAAGGAAGGCAAACTGATTGAGTGATGGTCCTGGCAGTAGACGAGGAGCTAGCGGAAGCTACCTGGAGCAGGAGTGTCTCTGACCATAGTGGACTGTGACTACATCAGACATGAGGGCAGAGGAAGGAAGCACTGGCCATGTACCCCTCTTTCCTGAGTATTCTCTAGGGCTGGGGTGACAGCAGTGTCCTCAAGTCACCTTTTCCGGTGTCTCAGCTACTTATTAAGCTTCGTGAAGACAATGGGGACTAGCAAACCTGGAAGATGAACTCTGCCAGCTCATAGCTTGTTGACGGCTGCCTGTGGGACTGCTACATGTCCCAGCATGGCTGACTGGAGCAAACCCCCAGGAACACAGAGTGGACCTGGCATGTGAACCTTGTGACCAGAGAAGACTAACAGCTGGTGCCACCGAGACACAAGACTTGAGCATTCCCCACAATATCCCCTGGGGTCTGAGTTGGACACCCAGTGAAGGGACGGTGACTGCTAAACGGCCCATTGCAGTTGCAGGGTGGTGATTCTCTGGAGCCCAGGGGTGAAGGTGGAGACTAGATTGTGTCTCTGTGTCCTGGAAGGAAAGGGAAGGGAAGGCAGGTGAGAGAGACGATGAATCAAAGCCAGGCTGGGCAGGGCTGTGAACCCCAAAATGGCATGTTGGATTCACTCTGGGGCTGGAAGGGAAATTACAGTCTGTGGGGTTGGGGCTCCAGTGTGAGTTCAAGGTGAGCCTAGTGGTCACAACAGAGGCATAGCTGAAGGGAAATGAGTGACCAACAGGGAAGTCATCCAGAAAGGAGCCTGAGTCTGGGGAAAGAGCCTGTGGTGAAGGGAAGAGCCCAGCTGGACCTCTGCCCAGTCATGTGGCTTGGGCAGCCACATAACCCTCCTGGGACTTCCTCAGCTGTCTGGTGGGTTCCCAGTTCCATTCTGAAAGCCTGAAGAGTTCAGGGCCTGCTTCCTGGTGAGCGTCACAAAAGATCTGCTCTCGTCTTTGCCACTGAGGACATTCTACCTGTATCATAATCTGCTGGGGGCTGCTTCTGGAATCCAGAGAAATGGCTACCTGAGCAAGAGGGCCAGCACAGGCTGATGTATATCAGGGTCCTGTGCCCCAGCAGCCCTTGGGGGAAAAGGTGTGTGTGGAGGTGAACTTTGGCACTGACTAAGTTCCTCTGACTATCACTGGGAGCAGGAGTACAGGTGTGTTAGGCTTTCTCCACCCACAGGTAGGAGCCTATGGACCTTTTATAGTCTCCCCACACACACAAGGAATGGATGTTTAGAGTGGGTGACGGCACTTCCCTTCACACTCCCCAGGTTCCCTGAGAGAGTGGTTCCTGGAAGCCGAGCCATACTCCTGATCTCACCAACTTACCCATGAGCACTCAGTCCTGGCCTGGCCCTTGCTGGCTTGCCCAGACTCTTGGATTGTGGGTCCAGTGGTTCCAGTGATGCTGGTTGAGTGTGAGGAGAGGGGTGCTCAGGATTCTAGCTGTGGCACCCAACGCTGGTGAGGAGAAAGGCACCCCCACCTCTGAGAGAGTCCCCCAACTTTCCAGGTTATTTAACTTCTCAACTTCAGAGTCAGAAAGGGTCTCAGACCGTCCATTCCAGCACCTCCTAGCTCAGAGGACTGGTGAGGTAGGTCGGTGACTCATGCTGAAGCCTCTAGACAGCCCCCACCCGGAGCTGACACCATAGCCTCTTCCGCCCCTTGCTGTCCTTTCACACCAAGCAACTCAGCCCAGACTGCATCCGCTGCGTGGTTAGGTGTGTGTCTCCTTCGCGGTGTGATGTCTGGTTTTTATTTAAATGACTTGTGAGCGGAGGACAGAATTATGGTCCTCAAGGGAAGAGAGCGTTTCGGGAGGCTAGGTGTGTCCACCCCACCTCCATCCTTCCCATCGGCTGAAGCAAACAATCAGGGGCAGTTAGATTCCTTATTTCCCATTTTCTACTTCAACGAATATCCCCTATGGAAACTGACTGGCGGTTTTCTGCACTTGACAAGTAATAGCTTAGTCTCGTTTCTAAGTGATCCCCATAAATCTAAATTACAGGCCGACGCGTAATTAATGAGCAATGCAACCCATTACTGATCTGTTTACCTCAAGCCCACATCCCTCTTCAAAGGAGACTTCTCTTTGTAAAAAGCACATTGTATTCATTTATTGTGTGCATATGTGCCTGTGCGTGCATGTGCCAACGTGCCACGCCCCCTCCCTGTGTGCGTGGTGGGGGAGTCAGAGGACAGTTTGCAGGAGTCACTTCTCTCCCTCTGCCATGCAGAGTCCTGGGGATTGAACTCAGGTCATCAAGTTCAATGATGGCAGGGACCTTAACACACTGGATTTTATTTCATCATGGGTGGGAAGGAATGAGGAACAGACAGATGGCCCTGGCCACCAGGAGGCTCCTCCTGAGACCTAAGGTACCCACCCGCCTGAGTGCAGATGTCTCTGCTTCCCTGGCCCCAGAGCTTCCTTCTAGGAAATGAATCTGTGAGTAGAGGCATCGTGTGACTCTGTTGATGGCCTCACTGTGTCGCCAGCCTGGAGGTGTGGTCCTCACGTCCCTGCTCCCCTCCTTCTAACGCCATAACTGAAGACTTTCCATCCCGGTGCTTCTGTCCATCCTATCCCTCCTGCCTGGTAGGTCCAGGGGACCACGGTGTCAACCCGGATCAACCCATCATCCCACCGTACAGCTTCCCCTGCATCCGGAACAGCAGCATTATTGTGTGACATTTCCTGGAGAGAAAGGAACAGGTAGGATGCCCGAAAACTACCATTCTCTGTTCCAAGAAGATGCCAATTGTTCTTAGACAGCTAAAGAGACATCGAACAAGAAATATTGGCAAGTCCAACAGAGCGTGACAAGATTCCTTCCCTCACACCAACTGTTTGGTCAAGAGAGAGATGCTGGCTCCACCAGCATGGATGGAATACATGACCCCATCTAGCCACCCATCGCGCAATCCATCCATTTCTCAAGCTACCAGCATCCACGTTCCAGAGTGTTCTGACAGCTCCAGGGCTGCTGGGCTTCTCCACACCCCAAAATGGGCTCTGTGTGGCTGACTGTAGCTCGGCTCGGCTCGGCTCCGCTCAGCTCAGCTCAGGAGAAGCAGAGCCACACTCCCACCTGCTGTGACTGCCTGCCATTGGAACCAGCTTGGCAGTACTGACAGGCTCTGAGCCAGCACTGTAGCCATACCTGGCTGTTGAAAGACCCTGGGCTGAGCAAACAATCTTGACTCCCAGTAGATGTTTTCCACAGGAGAGAAATGTACACCATATACTCTGGAGAATAACTGCCTCCCTCCAGGACAAGAGTATTTTTTTCCCCTGTACTGTTTGATTTTTTACGTCTTCCATAAACTGTTGCAGAGGTTTTTAGGGCCTTCCGGAGGCTCACTAGGAGGCATTTGTCTTTCTCTTAATCCCTCCACACCCGCCTGGAACTCAGGCTGGCACAAATCTTGACACATTTGCCTTCTAGTCACCCTGACAGGACCCGCTGCCTGCTCAGTCTTCTCCCTTCCTCCCCTCCCACTTTTCTTCTCCCTCCCATCTTCTCTTAGGTGATTCATATGCCAGTTTAATCATTCACATCTTTCAAGGCCTCTCCTATCTCGTAAAGATTGTCCCTCTGTGATGACCATCGAGACCATTAAAGTCCCATGCTAGTTCTGACCCATGGTGACTCAACCGTTTTCTTTTTAAAGACTCATTTGTTTTTATTACACGCATATGAATGTTTACCTGCTTCTGTCTGTGTATCATGTGCATGCCTGGTGCCCATGGAGGTCAGAAGAAGATGTCAAGTCCTCTGGAACTGGAGTTAACAGATGGTTATAAGACACCATGGTGGGCTGGAGAGATGGCTCAGCTGTTAAGAGCACTGACTGCTTTTCCAGAGGTCCTGAGTTCAATTCCCAGCAACCACATGGTGGCTCACAACCATCTGTAAAGAGACCCGATGCCCTCTTCTGGTGTATCTGAAGACAGCTACAGTGTACTTATATATAATAAGTGAATAAATCTTTAAAAAAAAAAAAAAGACACCATGGAGGTGCTGGGGACCAAACCCAGGTCCTCTGCAAGAGCAAAAAGTGTTTCTGTACTCCTAGCTACTGAGCCATCTCTCTAGTCCCTTTACACCCTTCTTAACTCTATTGGGGGCCAGAAAGACGGCTCATTGGTTAAGAGCACTGGCTGCTCTTCCAGAGGACGCAGGTTCAATTACCAGCAACCACATGGCAATGAGTCTGCAATTCCAGTTCCAGGGAATCCAACCTCACACAGACATACATGCGGGCAAAACACAAATGCACATAAAATAAAAATGGTGCATGTGCATATGCATGTGCATGTGTGTATGTATGCATCGTCTTCTGTGAACTGGGCATCAGACACTGCTCCTCTCATGCCAGGTGGCCTCAGCAATGTCGTTCCTTCCTGTGTTGTCCTCCAGTCCCTGATCCTCAACCTGGCCTCAGACAGTGGAAATCAAGTGTGGGATCAGTTTCCCGCACCTTGCCTTTCATCTGATACCTTTGCCTTGGGAGGGATGGGTAGTTGCGTCGCTCGGTCTTTCTGTTCACACCATAGGAAGACTGATGCTGTCCACTCCCTTATTCCACTGCCTCAGCACCCAGGCTGTGAGAAGCTCTTTCATCCCTTGCTTTAAAGTCTTTTCCAACTGTAGCAGTTGGGTGCAGATCTAGCCCTAATCGTTCTGTAGTGCCCTGTAGAGGTCCATTACTAAGGCTGACTTCTTTATGTTGATCCATAGGCAGTCCCTTTCTCTGTAGTAAGGGCTGCAGCCATAGGCAATATTTGCTTTCATTCCCCCACCCTGTTGTCTACCTCGTTCTAAGTCTTTGACCCCAAGAAGGGCTCTTCAGAAGACCTAATTGATGCTCTCTCTGCCTTGTGTCCAGTCAGCTGCAAGAAACAGCAAGCCAACACTTCCATCCAACTTCTCCTTCCCACACCTCCCATGACAAATTTGAGGCTAGTGCCGATGACAGTATCTGCTTGTCTTTTTCCTACTGGAATTCCCCTTTCATGAGGGAGAGTAGAGAGTCTTTGAGCAAATCTCTTATGCCCACAGCAGAGACTGTGCCCTAGCTGCCCCAGGGTGCTCACCTTCCTGTTCCATAAGTGCCACCATTAGAAACTGCAACATATTCTCTAGTCCACCAGTCATCTGGAGGTATCCCAACATTTATGAGGCAGACTTCATTTATCATACTACCCCACAACATGTATAGGGGGCAACTACCCTGGAAGTTCCCCCCAAAGATACTTGTATTAGTTAGGATTTGCATTGCTGTGAAGAGACACCATGACCAAGGCAGCTTTTATAAAGACAATATTTAATTGGGGCTGGCTTATAGGTTCAGAGGTTCAGTCCTTTATCATCCAGGCAGGAGCATGGCAGCATCCAGGCAGGCATGGTGCTGGAGGAGCTGAGAGATCTACATCTTTATCTGAAGGCTGCTAGGAGAAGATTAACTTCCAGGCAGCTAAAACAAGGGTTTTAAAGCCCATGCCCACAGTGACACACTTCTTTAAACAAGGCCACATCTCCTAATAGTGCTAGTCCCTGGGTCAAGCATATTCAAACCACCACAATACTCTACTCTCTTATGGATAGTAACTCAGAGGTAGCTGTTTTAATGAAACTTCCACCCCAGCATGTTGACAGTTCATAAAATCTGCATCCCTGAAGCTTCCTGTACAACTTGCAGATAGCTCTGCTGCTCAGTCCCCCCTCTCTAGTGTTGCTTACTGCCATGATAACCCCAGAAAGAGGCTTTTGAGTCTCCTAAGCTTCAGGAACTTCCTAAGAATTTCATGTTTCCTTAGCTCCCTGTGTCATATGAGCTTCTTTCATTCCACCACTCCAAGATGCATGGCCCTGGTGACAGCACCAACAGGTGTGGGGGACATTTCACAAGGTTTCCTACTAAGATGAAGAATTACAAGCAATCAGTGGCTGTGGAGAGAGGAAGAATTAGCTTTCTCTAAGGGGAAGACAAGATGTCTTTGGTAGCTTATCCAATCCCAAGTGGTCAGTCATATTTACATATGGAAAACACTGAACAGACACAATAGGTTCATATATATGAATCTGAGGTATGTATATATGTATGTATGTATGTATGTATGTATGTATGTATGTGTGTGTGTGTGTGTGTGTGTATATATATGATGAATCTGAGAAGGAGTGGGGAATAAAGAAGAGATGAAGAAGTTTGGGGAGAGGAGGGATATAAATGATAATATAGTATTCTCACATATGAAATTCTTTAAAAGTATTAAACCAGATGCATGAGGCATGGATCCCTTTGATCCCAGCAGGTATCAATTGGGAGGCAGAAGCAGGTAGATGTCTGGCTTCAAGGGCAGCCTGGTGTACAAAATAAGACTCTGTCTCAAAGATAAAATAAAAAGTAAAAGCAAGTATATAAAAATAATAAAATAAATAATAAATCCCCCAATCAATCTCCCCGGAACTTCCCGTCCTCAATCTTCAGGATCAGAGCTTGGCATGTGACATCTGGGACTCCCCAAAGGTTGCTCCTTTTGCTCATCACCCATTTCTCACCAGCTTAGTTCCAGAGAGGAGCCCTGCCCCTGGCCAGGTTGCAGAGACCAACACTGGGCTGTGATTCCTTCCATCTCTGGAACGCCCTATGCTACAGGGCAAAGGGGAAAGCCATGTTCACTAATGGACTGAAGAACCCTGTTCTCTCACAGTTCATTCTTCCATCCCAGGCCACTCCTCCCTGGCACGGTCTTCTCTCCTCCCAGGACAGAGGTGCATATCATCAGTACATTGTGGTGGTATCGGGAACCTTTGCTTTGCGGCCTCAGCTCCATAACTATAAACTGCGTATTCCAAGGAAGCAGTGGACCCTCACGTGGGAAGAGGAGAAACCAGAGTTCTCCTGTCCACTGGAGCTCCTGCTCTGCCCTATAGCATAGAAACTTCCAGAGATGGAGGGAACTGCAGCTCAACGTTGGTCTCTGCAACAACCTGGCCAGGGGCAGGGCTCCTCTCTAAGCTGCTGAGAACAGACCCAGGCATCTGAGAGCCAAGAGGATGAGGGGGCTGACTAGAGATGACCCTGTCCACTTCTGATGGACGGTGGAGCTAATAGTCAGTAACACACTTTCTCTCACACACCAAGCCCTGCTTCCTCATTACCTGGAGGGTCTAGAAAGCTCACAGCTACACGTGGGATTGGTTAAGTCCCCTTCAGCTGGCAGTAGCTGTCTGTCTTCCTGGCAGATGGGCAGAGGCATCCTAGGTGAGGAAGGGCCAGTCGTTTGCCCCAGTTTCAGGGCAGGACTGAGAACTACCTGGGAACTAGGCAGGCAGGGGGGGGGTGCTGGATGTGTGGGAGGTGGGGAAGGCATTATTCAGGCGGGGGCTTCTGCTCTAGTCACCGGGGCCCAACAGCCCTGCTTGGAGCTTGGATTTTTTTTTTTTTTTTGTTCTAATTAACATCCCTGAGAATTAAACCTCACACCCCACAAGAGCTCGCTCCCCTGGGAGCACTCCCGCTCAAAGGCAGATTAACTATGAACCAGTTCTCACCCGCCCAGCACAGCCAGGGAGGCACAATCCAGAGGCGGAAGCTGTAATTACCAGCTGATTATGCGGCGAGAGTTATTAAAAGATAAAACAAAACATCTCCCAAATAAAAACAATCAGCACCGCTCTGCTATCCCTGTTCTGCTTAAAGAGCCCGGCCTTTTTATCTCTGTCTCTGCTGATGATCTTAGATTTCACTACACTGCTCTGGGCTAGTCCTGAGCATTTACTATGTGTCCAGTGCTGGGCTGGGAACAAGATGAGAAACATCAGGCAGGGAGCTGCCCTCCTGGAGATTAGAGTCACGAGAGAATCTGACCTCTCAAACAAGAGTCACACGACATGTGTCGCCACCTCTGCAGTTGGGGACAAGTAGTGTACTAAGAGACACTAGGGAGGATAATGAGGAGAACTAACAGCTAAGGGAGGGGTATTCGGGACTAGTACTTAACTTGACCCTTGAAGGAGCTGGCTGGCTCCCTGAGGAAGGGCAGCATTATTTAAGGATCAGGAGCAGAGTGTTCAAAGAGCTTGAGGCAGTAAGAAACAATGGTTGGTGGATTAGCAAAGGACCCAGGAGGTATGGTGTGTAGTAGGAGTAGTAAGGAGACAGTAAAAGGTGGCAGAGGAGGAAGGCAGCAGACAGACCTGTGGGCTCGTCCCACCTCCTCAGTGAGGTTTGGTGACTCAAAGTTTCCAGCTGAACTGTAAGTGACCTCAAGTGACCTGGTTTATACGGTGACCCCCAAAAAGCCTCCATGGAAGTTAGCATGGAAGCTTGGGTCCCAGGGAAGAGGGAGAAGGAACTCTCAGGCCAGATGCCGTCTGGCTGGAACATAGAAGAGGGATTCAGAATAGAAACACCCCTTAGGAGATGGGATGGCATGAGGTTGGGGCTCACCCATACCTTTCCCGGGGTTCTTCTGAGAAGGAATGTAGTACCTTTTCTGGGTGTGTAAGAGATGGAGGCTACACCATGAGCCAGTACCTACTGTTCTTGTCAGCACTGGATCCCAGATCTGAATCCTGCCCACACAGCAGGAGCAAACCCCCAGGACCCCTCCTGCCTTGCCTTGCTTCTCCAAGGGCGACTGCCTTTAGCTGTGTTTGTTTATTGGCTTCTGAGTCTGGGCTCTGAACATTTCCTCCAAATGGTTAAATGCTGCCATTCAGACAGCTTCTACCAGAACAGAACAACCGGGAGAAACTCCACAAACCGGTTTACCCCTGTTGCTGGTTCATCCGTCTGTCCGTCAGTGCCTTTGGTGGGGATGAGATGCATGGTGTTCAGTCCACCTTCTGTTGCCAATAGCTGGATCCTGCAGACCGAGTGTCAAGAAAAAGGTTATTTAAGCTTGGGGTTGAGGAGAGGAGAAGAGAGGACAGAACAGGAGAGGAAAGAAGAGGAGAGGGAAGGAGAAGAGGAAGGGGAAGAGGAGGGGAAATAGAGAGAAGGGGAGGGAAGGGAAAGAGGTAAGAGGAGAAGGGAAGAGAGGAGAAAGAGATGTAGGAAGGGGAAGGGGAGTGAGGGTGGGTGGGCAGAAGTGGGAAGGTGTAGAAGGGGAGGGGAGGAGGCCAACAATCTATTCCTGCCAATCTGGCCCCACCAGTTAAGTTCTCACCACCTCCCAACATTCCACTGAACAGCATTATCAACCCACAGATTGGTCCTCTCACGATGTGAGAGGCCTCATGGTCTAGTCACCTCTGAGTACTGTTTTACTGGGAATCAGACCTTAGCATGTGGCTTTGGGGACACTTCTGATCAGATTCCAACGTGCTGCATCTCCCAGTCCATCCTGGGGAGTTTCCTTCTACCAGAGCCAGAGCAGAGAGTGGGCAGGACATCTGGCCTGAGGCTGGAGACTTCCTGTCTCTCCAGGAGTGGAAAGGTGGGCTGGAAACCCATCAGATGGCCTGTGTTCCGACACCACTGTGATGGGCATTGAATGTCACCGCCTCCGGTTCCCATTCGAGTATCCAAACACATGTGTTCCCTGAGACATACCCTGCCACCTTACCAAGCATCACTGTCCCCAGGACCTAGGTTCTGTCAGTGGCCTCGATCATCTCACCCAGAAGAAGAGACACTCAACAGCAGAGGCTCCCGGCCACAGAGACTGGCCGCAGAGCCTGTGCCTGTACCACACAACTCTCCAACTCCCATAATGCTGTGCGCGCGCCCCTGGTCATCCACTGTTCTCGTTCCACTGAGGTCCGGATCAGCCGTCACCTGACCATAACTCAAACGTGTTTTTTGTTGTTGTTCTTCACATGGCCACACTGAGAATTCTCCATTTTATGTTCCACTGCCCTTTTCATTAAAATCCCACCTCTCTTCCCAAACTTCACCGCTCCCTGCCAAGATGCCAGGCATTGTTTGAGCACTTGGCTGCTTGGAGATCGCCATCGCAAATAGCAAATAGTCTCCCTCATCCCTCTCGTGCACTGCTGCCTGGCAAGTCCAAGGGCATGGAAGCTGTTTGGTAACAAGGCTGTATTTCCTAGAAAGTCCTCGCACATCCCTGGCCTTGAGAAGGTTCCCAACATCTTTTCTGTCTGGTCAGCACTATAGACAGAGGCTGTCTCTCCTATTGATTCCCCTGCCTCCTCCTTCCCAGTGCTAGGCTGACTAGGTTGACTCCGTTTGTGTGGTGCTGGATTCAACTGAAAGCAGACTACAGAACCACCATGCTAACTGAGCCACACCCCCAGTTTGTAGTGTGTAGCTCCTACTACCCTGCTCTAAACTCAGTCGACTGAGCTACCAGCCCACCCAGGTTCTCTCAGATTCGTGGATGAAAGACACACATACACATTCACTTACTTTTAATATACTTTTTGCTCAATGGGCAGATGCACATCTAAGCCTCCTGTGGCTAATGTGCTTTTGTCCTCAGCTCAACACCTCTAATTCTTTCTTTACTTAGTTGTATGGTTACCTTCTCCTTGTTCAGACCCCTAAATCTGCCCTCAGCTTGGAATATATAGATTTTGCCCCAGCCACGTGGGGATTTCTTCCTGCGGTTTGAAACCAAGAATTTCATTTTTAATTGATCTGTGCACCCTGCACAATCTATACAAATATCTTAATGGTACTAAAATGTTGGTTGTGAGATTCATATATTGTAGAATGTACAGCTCTACCAAGACAGGGTAAGTTGGTCCTTCATATTTCCTCCTTCCCGAAAGGTCTACCAGATGGTTCTGGGCCGGAAGGCTGCAAACAGATGCTCCAGCATTATAGGAAATTAGGGGCTGCCCAGGTAGTCAGCTGTCTCTATAATTAGTTAAGTTTTGGAAGCTATGTTTGGTGCTTCTTATATACTCAGACAATACTTATTCTTTCTCAGATTTCTGCCGAGGGTGAAAACTAGTTATAATCTCATAATCAAACTCATTGTTTAGCACTGAGTGAGAGGTGATAGAGCGGAAGACATGGTTTTCAGATGGTGTTACTAAAGAAACATAATCCAGGGATAGAATTATAACTCTGTAAGTTAGGAATGATGACAGAGTACTGTATCTAATTGACAAATATGATGGACTGGATGTTAATTGTATATCGTACCTTGTAATTTACATGATTGTTATGGTTTTGTTCAATTTATGTCTAATAGAAGAGGTGTGTCTTGTTTTGTTTTAAATTTGGACAGAAAAGGTGAGATGTAGGGAATGGTTCTTATGCTTTGATCAGGAATCTGCATATGAACCCTAAAGGTCCTGTTCCACAATTGGTTCTTGATCAATCAATAAAGATGCTAGCAATGATCGATCAATAAAGATGATAGCCAATGAGCTGGACAGAATATGTGGTATTTCAGGTTTTCCTGTAGACAGGCTTGCAGACACTTAAGGGAGAAGAAAAGGATTCACCATACTTCAGAAGGAGAAAGAGCCATCATCCATTTGAGATCTAGAGTAGAATGGCCACGGGCCGTTTCCGGGACTAGGCCTGGGGTAGCAGGTGGGAAATTAGGAATGCAACTGAGCTGAGGGCAGATTTAGAGGTTTTGAGCTGGATTTGAAAAGAAGACAGGATAACTAAGGAAGGCTTAGCAGAGCCTGGCCTTTGAGCTAAAGCATATCAAAAATAAGCTAATGTGTGCATCAGTCTTTCATCCATGGATCTGAGGGAACCTGGGAGGCTGGTAGCTCGATCAGCCAGGAGCTTAAAACTGAGTAGTAGGAACTACATGCTACACCAGTTACCTTCTCTCGTTGTAAGAGACACAGTCCCACCTGGGTAAGGTCCCACCTGCATGGCTTGTTGGCCTTTTATTGTCTTCAAAGGATCCTAAGTAAGCCTCGATCTCTAAGACCGTCATGGATATAGTTTGCTTCTTCTCCATATCTTACAATGGAGACTCAACTGGGTAGTTGGTTTCAAACGAGGAACTGAACCTGGGACCTGAGAACCAGGCCCCTGGAAGACAATGAGAAGGAGCTCATAACATCAGGCAGTGGGGGCGGAGAGCATCCACCTAACTCAGAAATACAATCCCCACAGTCAGAGTTACGGGGCCTAATGAGACTGGAGCCCTAAGTGCTGTGCCTTTAATTTCTTGGCTCTTCTCCCTGAAACATATTCTACAAAATGTGCCTGGGCCATCCATCCTCCAGATGGCTTTTTAAGTGAAGTTGTTTGTTACAAGGAGAAAGAAGAGAGGAGGGAGGAGAAGCCGTGGAGCCTGTGCAGCTCCCAGGGACAAGATGGCGGCTGCTGTGTGTTGCTGTGTGGGTCTTCTAGGGTGGAAAGCCCCAGACTCACCCAGGACAGAAAATGCCTTCCAAGCCCAGCTTTGTTTCCCATGATGCCTTTGGCTTCTTGCCTCTCCCTCAGACTGTACTGTAAGAGCTGATACTCAGGGTAACTCTAGGTGAGCGAAAGGCATGGTTTTGTGGTTGTGACATCTGCCTATCTCTACATGGTTTTTGGAAACACTATGGTTTGGGTCTGGAAGCTTCCCCCAAAGGCCTACGTGTTATAGGCTCTCAGTTTAGTATGGTCTTATTAGGAGATGGAAGAACTTTTAGGAGGTAGAAACTAATGGAAGGTCCTTAGATCACTGGGGATGAACACTCAGGAGTGACCGTGGGACCTGACCTCAGCCCCTTCCTCTCTTTCCCTCTGCCCAGCTCCTGTACAAGCTCCCACCATGTTGTGAGTCCAAAGGAGTCCAATGGAGCCAGCTGGCCACGGAACCCCCTACACTACAGTCCAACTAAGCTTTTGTGTTTATACACCAATTATCTCAGTCCACATGGTGTCCTGTTGTTTCCTGTTTGAAGAATTAATGGGGAATTATCAAGATGTGCACTTGCCGTCGTGTGGAGGGCCCTGGTCACCTGCTCAGGGGTCATAGCTCTGAAGTTGGCCCAGGTCAGACAGCAGGTTCTGACGGCCGATCGGCTTC
Organism: Rattus rattus; assembly: GCF_011064425.1. NCBI lineage: Eukaryota > Metazoa > Chordata > Mammalia > Rodentia > Muridae > Rattus > Rattus rattus. The sequence continues at coordinate 26,964,876 of NC_046154.1, read as the reverse complement.
CTGCTGTGTCACGCCGCAGTGGTGTGTATCACCCGCAGTGGCTTTGCAAGCACTGTCTCCATGTTTGTTTTCTTTGTACATTTTCTGATTATTTTAGCTTTGTGTGCTATGGCAAAATACCCAAGCCTGGATACTTACGAAGAAAAGAGCATGTTATTTGACTCACAGTGTTGGAGGCAGGAGAGCCAAGCAGCCTGACCCCAGCTTTGCAGGGGGAGTACCCACCCCCATGTCACTTTACAGTGAATGGTATCCTGGCAGGAGTGTGTGTGTGTGTGTGTGTGTGTGTGTGTGTGTGTGTGTGTGTGTGATATATATGTATGTGTGTGGTATATGTGTGTGTGTGTGGTATATGTGTGTGTGGTATATGTGTTTGTGGTATGTGAGGTATGTGGTGTATGTGTGTCGTATGTGTATGTGTGGTGAATGTGGTGTGTATGTGATGTGTGTGAGTGTATTGTGGTGTGTGTGTGGTGTGTGAGTATATTGTGGTGTGTGTGAGTGTATTGTGGTGTGTGTGTGGTATATGTGTGTTTGTGGTGTGTGAGGTATGTGGTGTATGTGTGTCGTATGTGTATGTGTAGTGTTTGTGGTGTGTGTGTATGTATGATGTGTATGTGGTATATGTGGGGAAATTGGGGTGCATATGCATGTTGTATATGTCTGTGTATGTGTGTGTGGTCAGTGTATGTCTGTGTATGTGTGTGTTATATGTGTGTGTGGTGTGGTGTATGTGTGTGGTGTGGTATGTGTGTGATGTGTGTGTGGTATGTGTATGTGGTGGTGTGTGTTGTGTGGTGTGTTTGGTATATGTGTGTGGGGGTGGTCGGGGTGGTGTGTGTATATGTTGGTGTGTGGTGTGTGTGATCTCTGTGTTGTGTGTGGTGTGTTGTATGTGTGGTATTGTATGTGTGTGTGGGGTATGGTGTGGTGTGGTGTGTGGTATGTGTAGTGTGTGTGGTATGTGTGTGTGTGTTGTGTATATGGTGCGTGGTTTGTGTGTGTGTGTGCTGTGTGGTATGTGGTGTGGTGGGGTGGTGTGTGTGTGTGTGTGTGTGTGTGTGTGTGTGTGTGTGTGTGTGCGCGCGCGTGTGAATAGGGTAGGAGTCCTGTGACCCATCAGGGCTCAGCACAGTAAGAATCCCCTAAGAATGGCCTCAGTTTCTTCCCATGACAGCTCCCTCAATGAGCACATGAGGCCCCACCTTTTAAGGTTGCCACCAGCCCTAACATCACCACACTGGAGTCAAGCTTCCAACACATACTCCCTCAGGGTACAATACCCAAGCCCTGGCAGTGTGCATGAGACGGGAGTTCACAGTTAACGAATGTTTGCTTGCTCCGATCAGTACTGCCCAGGGCTTGCACTGACAGAAAACATCGATGTCCATGCAGGGCCCAGCTGCAGAGCACCCTCTAAGGCGGTGTAGCCTTCATACTGCAGAGGAGTAAACTGAAGCTCGCATGGCTCATCAGGGACCCACTGCTGCCAGAGCTCAGAGCCAGGGTCAGAAACTGCAGGCTGGGTCAACCAGAGCCATGTCATGGTGGCCTTCGGCTGTCAGGCCAAGGGGGTAGATCAGTTCATGAGGACAAGGGTTCCTTCCTGCCAGGCAGCCTCTGGGCACAGCTGAACTACAGGCAGGGTTGTTTTTAGTTAGTTTGTTTGTTAGTTTGGGTTGGTTTTTTTTTGGGGGGGGGTTCCTCCCAAAGCTTTAACACTATTGATGGAATAATAAAGAAAAGCTCTGAGATTTAAAGTCATCCCAGACTTCTGAAAATGAGAAAACACAGGCTCCAAGTCCTATTGCAAGAGTTGGAGCTGGATAGTCTCCCACTAGTCAGCAGGAACCCTCTCCTACACCCCGCGCCTCTCCCTCACTTCATGAGGCTCCTACGGCTGGGTTGGGCCGCTCTCAGGGAACAGCTGTGCGCTGCGTGAGACCCGGTGAGCCGAGCTACAACCACAGGTCCACCATCAGAGCGGACACCCTGCTTCATGGTGCTGAGAAGGACAGAGCATGGAACTGAAGCCTTTCTCTTCTGCTCACAACCCATGACAGACACCCAGTCCCGGGTACACCGGGAGCTTCAGAGGGCGGGGCCCGTGCTCCATGCTCCAGGGAGGAGTGACGTCACACGGGGGAGCAGAGTTCGCCCGCAACTGGAGGCCTTGTGCCTGTGCCCCCGTGGAGGGTATGGTTTCAAAGGCTCACTATACAGGGTTCCCTCTCCCAGGTCTACCGTAGCAGAGCCTCGCTTCCCTGGTTATAAGAGTGCGGGAAAGGGTTCTTGCTGACTGGTGGGTACCCGTTACTGCCGTACCATTACCCAGCTCTAACTGCTGCAAGAGGACTTGGGGCCTGCATTTTCTAATGTTCAGAAGTCAGGGATTTTTAACATTCTTCCCATGCTCCACTTCATCCTCACATTGAATCCTTGGGGAAAGCCTTGCAATTCCAGTTTCGATGAGGGGAAACTGAGGAACGGTGATAAAGTAGCTGAAACCCTGGCTGCCTCTCTCCAGGGTCTTCTCCATCATCCTGTGTTGTTTCTGCCAGAATGTAAAGCAAGGAAAGAAGCAAGCAATGGGGTTTGGGTGAGGAGATGCTATGAACTCTCTGTGTGCATGTGTGTACACATGTATGTATGTATGTGAACATGTGTATGTATGCATGTATTATGTATGCATATAAATGTGTGGGTACATATATGTATATGCATGTGTGCATATATGTAGACATGTGTGCATATGTGTATTTGTATGTACACAAATGTGTGTATGTATGTCTATGTATATGCATGAGTACATATATGTAGGCATGCATGTGTATGAATGTGCATGCATGCATGTGTGTGTGTATGTGTGTGTGAGTGTGTGCATGTGTGTGTTTAAGGAACACTTCATAGTTTCAGTTTCAACATGCTTTCACTCTTTCATTGAACACCTACTGTGTGCCAGGATAGGTCCGGATGGGTCAGGAAGACAGGTATCAGCTGGGAAGCTGATGAGACAGATGGATAAATAGAGACCCAGCACATGGGCATGTGACACACTCATCAATGAGGGCAGGTGGGACAGGAAGCCTCTGACTCTGCGGTGCTGCCCTACCCCACTGGGCTGTACCTTGTCCTAGATTCCAAGGACAGGTATACAGGGCTCTGGAAGCCCAGGGCTAGGCTCTGGTGGGAGACGGGCAGCTTTGCTGACTGGCAGGGAGGCAACAGAACAACTTCAGGAAAGCAACCGGGGATAAGCGTCCGGATAGAGCCTGGTCCTGGTGCTCAGGAAGCTCTGACCCCATCTGCAGGTGTCTGTCTGGAGGAGGAGGGCAGCCACTTGAGCAAGACACATCCCAAAGGTTCATCAGCTAATGTGTGTGAGAAAACCCCCACAATCCTCCGAGAGCCTGACAGCGGAGGGACGTGGGTAAACGATGGCGCATCTAAATGAGGTGCAATTACAGAGCTATTAACATCAGGCTTTTGAGGAATTTTCGATGGCGTGGGGAAATGCTGATGATATAGTGAGCTTAAAAAACTCCTGAATAGCTGAATAAATTCTATGATCCCAATTACATAAAATTCAATATGTGCAGTGAAAGATAAGGAGGATTGGGGCGGGGGGGGGGAGAAGAGACAGGACAAGGAAGGAGGGGAGAAGAAGGAAGATGAGGAGGGAAGGGGAGAACAAAGCCCCCACACTCACTCCAGGGTCTGTGAGGCCCACTGTCTTCATTAGGCAGATGAGGGAGCTGAGGCACAGACAGTCCACATCTTGTGTCACAAAGCTGAGACGCGCAGCCACAGTTTAAATCCAGGTCTGGCTCACGGAACCTTCTACGTTCCCTAGGCTGTGGAAACTGAGGCAGGCTAAAGCTGAGACATTTTACCTCCAGAATCAAGGTTACTCGGTAAGGTTTGAAAATCTTCCGGGAAGCACGGCACCTACAGATCACGTCCCCTGTTGGAGGCGTCTGTGTGTCTGTCTACCTACCTATCTCTGTGTGCCTATTTGCCTGTCTACCGTTGTGTGTCTCTGTGTGTGCATCTGTGTATGAGTGTGTGTATGTGTGTGTGTGTGTGTACACCTTTGTGTGTGTCAGTGTGCACGTGCCTGTGTAGGAGTGTGCATCTTAGTGTGTGTTGGTGAGCATCTGTGTATGAATGTGTGTTGGTGAGCATCTGTGTATGAATGTGTGTGTGTATCTTTGTGTGTGTGGGTGTGCATGTGTCTATGTATGCATCTGCATACGTCTGTACGTGTGTCTGTTTGCACCTGTATCTGTGTGGTTTGTGTGTGCAGTGTGAGTCCATGCATGCAGGTTTTGTCCTTTCTAAAGTCTTTCGTTTGCTGCCCATTCCCCGAGTCTAGGGATTACTGGTGCACTTTCCAGATGAGGTAACTGAGGTGCTGAGAAGGGGGTGACCTGTTTGTTAGGAGTTTCTGGCAAGCTGCAAATCAAGGCTTCTGGAAAAGAGGAATCCAGGCCTATGGATGAAGGAAGGAAGCAAAAGTGACAGGCCAAGGGTCCTAACTGCAGGATGTCCCCAGCCACCGCCAGAAATGCCTTAACCACCTCTACCTAGACCCTCCTAGCAGGCCTCCCAGCTTCTTCCATACACTCCCATCCCCTGTTCCCATCAACATGGTACTGTGTTGGGTTCCAGCAGTGTGGACAAAGCTTTTGCTCAAAGAATCATGCAGACTCAGACGTTGAGAGAGCTGGGGATCCCCGGGGAGAGGAATTGATGCTAAGCCACTTGTGACCACCTAGGGGCTCCCCAACCCACTTGTCTGAGCTACTTTACCTGATGCCTCCAGAAGGTTCCAGGCCAGGTTCTATTTGCTGTCCAGCCTTAGGTTCCCCTGAGTCTCTGAGGGTCTTCACTCCTGTGGCTTCTGGTCCTTCTACACCTCTCACCTCCAGCCTCCACCATGGCCTCCTGCTGTGGCAGTCAGGGAGGGCCGGGCTTTGTGAAGTCAGACTGGGTTCTTTCCCTTCCTGGTGCCTAAGGCTGCTTGCTTCTCCTCCTCCTCTTCTTCTTCTTCCTCTTCTTCCTCCCCCTCCTCTTCCTCCTCCTCTTCCTCCTCCTCCTCTTTCTCTTCCTCCTCTTCTTAATTTTAAATTGCAGAGTGCAGGTCATGGCACCAGTGTTTGCTCCCAGAAGGGGTACCGTTCACCATGTCAACTGAGCTCCCCCACGTGACCAAGGTGAGCCTCATCTGCCTGGCTTCCCAGACCCTATTCCCATTCTGGGGGTCTTGAATGACCCTGGCCCCCAGTCCCAGTTAGGACATAACTCTTTTTTTTACCGAGAAGAGATCACGAAGTGATTTCTTACAGTGAAAGATCATGAAGGTGGAGGGTGTCCCAGAGGTAGAGAGTGCTTGGGCAAACGAAAGGGTCCTGCCTCAGGCTTCCAAGTTCCCTTCTGTTTTTCTCCCCCATGCATTTAGGTCAGAGTAACGCCCACTCTGGACTCCTCCATGGCTCCCCACCACGCTCTCAGGAGGTGCCATGTTCTCCTGTGATAGAAGAAGACACTGAGGGTCAGGGAGGTTCAGTGACCTGAGCTGCACAGCACACAGCCTGGGCATCAATGTCTTCTGTGCTCTTCCCTCTCACACCCGGAGGGTCTGATGAGAGAAGATACTGAACCGTCAGAGTGGGTGTGTGTGGCCGGATCTGTCAGCACATAAGTGAGACACACTTTAGCACCCCTGGGCCGCAAGAACATATTTAACACCCACGGTGGCCTTGTTCCATCCTTCTCTGATTGGGCTCCACACCAGCCTCCAAGGCAGAAGTTGTCATTCTCAATTTATACAGGGGGTGGGGGGGAGTCGAGGCACAGGGAATGTGGGAGTCATACGTGCGAGTCTCAGCGAGCAGGGAGGGAGACTGAATTTATACCAGCACTGAATTTATACTACACAAAGTTCCTCTGCCCCAGTCTGAGACTGTTCCGTGATCTGTGGGAGAGGTCCCCTGAGAACACCTTGTCCTCAGGCAAAAGAACATGGTGGGCTGACCACTCATGGTCCATGGTCCATTATGCCTGCCTGTTGAGAGTGTGCCATCTGGCAGAGCCTGCCCCGCTCTACCACATAGCCCCTCTGAACCCTAGTGCATTGAGGCAGACGTGGGGGAGACTAATGTCTAGTCTCACTCTTCAGTCTCGTGTACTTGACAGGGTCTCAGCTCCCCAGAGGGATGTTGATGCTCACAGCCTTTTGGGGTGTATGTGCTGTGGCTTGGGGGCTTACAGTCTTGGAGGAAGAATACAGTCCCCGCAGCCATCTGTCCCACTCATTCATTAATTTTGTCATTCATTTGATGGACACCAGTTGAGCATCTGCTTTGTAACAGGCCCAGGGCTTGGGGAGCAATGTTGAGCCAAGCAGGCTGGGCCTCCCTAAGGCTCGCATTCATGTATAAGAGAGACGAAAGGCAAATATGGTGTAATTAAGAAACGAGTGTTAAATAGAGGAACAGGGCAAGAAGGCAGAGCTATGGGAGGCTGGGATAGGGCTTTACCAGGCAAGGGGCTCCCGGTTTTTTAGTAGTATGAAGAATGATCGAGGTCTGGAAGCTGCTTACTGGTACAGCCCATGGCTGTGGGTTGGACACCTTGCAGGTAGATCTGCACAGCACTGGAGACACCGAGAGTCTGCTCTCCCCTGTGAAGCTCAGATTCTGTGATGCTCTCTCACTCAGCGCTGTTACAGCGCTGAAATTCACTTGAGCTGGGTATGGTGACCCTAATCTAAGCACTTGAGAGACTGAAGCAGGAGGATTGCCTCTAGTTCAAGGCGATCCTGAGCTGCATAGAAAGACTGTTTCACAGCAAACAAACAAAACCAAAAATAATTAAAATTTTAAAAAATTAAGGTTTTAGGATCTAAGATCCTGATTTTGAACTCAATATTTTCCTTTTGTTGAGACTCGTAGGTGAAGGTGGTGACCCTGGGAGCTCGAGGTTGTGATTCGAGAGCTGTTTGTCCTCAGAGCTTGTTCCAGTGCCGAGGCCTCTGATGCTGGAGAGGTAGCTTCTGGAAACTTCTATCCCTGGAGAATGGGTTCTCTCAAGTGCCTTGAGGTTTATACACCAGATGCCCTTGTGGCCCTGTGGCTTAGGGGATGTGGTCCCGTCTGCACCCTCAGCCTGGTCTACTCGACTTGTCTGTATTACAAGCCCCCGCCATGAGTGTAGTGAGTATCAGGAAATAGATCAAAGTCCAGGGTGGGTGCTCCCTCTGTTAATTATCTCTGGAGATGTCCTTGCAGACACACTTCAAGGAGTACCTCACCAACTTCTTCATGACCCTGAGTTCAGTTAGGTTAGCTCTGGAGAGTTGAATCTTGGTGTGGACTCAGAGAGCTAGGGTCTACTTTTATTGTGGTTGGACATATATACCGTATATACCATAAACTCATATACCATAAATGTCACCATTTATATTGTGGTTGGACAGGTATACCACGTATATCATAAACCTCACTATTTTTATTGAGGTTGGACACACATTCCATAAACATACATACCATATATACCATAAACATATATACCATAAACATGTATGCCATAAACTTCACTATTTTGACCATGTTTCAGTGTTGTCTACACTAGTGTTCACTGTGTGCATGCTGGGAGTCTGATCTCTAGGACTTGGGCCTGGAGCAGTGGCTCAGTGGGTAAAAGTTCCTGAGGACCTGAGTTCAAATCCAGAACTCACATACTCACCTGTAATCCTAACACTGCTGCAGGGAGGCCGGGGGCAGTAACAGGAGAAGCCTGTGGGCTGCTAGCCTGGTGTGCATAGGGAAGAATCAGCAAAGAGACCTGTCTTAGTCAGGGTTTGTATTCTTGCGCAAAACATCATGACCAAGAAGCAAGTTGGGGAGGAAAGGATTTATTCAGCTTACACTTGCACATGGCTGTTCATCACCAAAAAAAGTCAGGGCAGGAGCTCACACAGGGCAGGAACTTGGAGGCAGGAGCTGGTGCAGAGGCCATGGAGGGTGCTGCTTACTGGTTTGCATAATCTGCTTTCTTATAGAACCCAGGACTACTAGCCCGGGGATGGCACCACCCACAATGGGCTGGGTCCTCCCACCTTGATCACTAATTGAGAAAATGCCTTCCTGCTGGGTCTTATGGAGGCGTTTCCTCAAGGGAGGCTCCTTTCTCTGTGATAACTCCAGCTTGCGTTAAATTGACACACAAAACCAGCCAGTAGAAAACTCCATCTCAAGCAAGGAAGAAGGTGAAGACCAACACCAGAGACTGTTGTCTGACTTCCATGTGGATGCTGTGGCAGGCGCCTGTACACACACACACACACACACACACACACACACACACACACACACACACGCCCCTCCTCTTTCCCCAGCCTCTGGGCCCAGAATTCTACTTTGTACTTCTAAGAATTTGACTATTAAAAGCATCTCATATAAGTGGCAAACACTTGCCTGACTGAAGAGAGCTTTTGGGGGGAGGGGTCATATGATCAGCTAACCCAGAAGGAGCGAGCATCCTCCTTGATGACAGGGTAGGAGAGATGAGCCATTGGAGAAAGGCTGGCACTTAATGACTTGAATGTGCATGTAATTACCACCATCACCACCACCACCACCACCATCATCATCATTACTGTCATCACAATTGTCATCACCACCACCATAACCATCAGCATCACATCAATATCTTTACTATCATCATTAATCCCCACCATCATCACTAACACCAGTACCAGCATCACCCTCGGCAGAATAGCATTTACGGATGGCCTTGAGCGAGCCCTTTGACCCTGCTTATGCGACTTGGTAAAGCAGCCAGTCCAGAGCCAAGAACATGGCGAACGGTTCTGCTGGTGGGATAGCCTAATGCAGAAACCACCAATGGTGTTTGCTTTTAATCCTTTCGCGCCTTCGAAGTTGTGTTTCTGAAGTTGCGGCTGGTTCTTGGCATACAACAAAACGGAACTGAGAAAGTACAGCTGGAGTTAACAAGCTCAGAAATGACAGCTCTTGCCTGGAAAGATTCCTCTCCCTGAGGAGGGCGGCGGTTGACACAGAAAGTCAGGTGGTCTTTCCTGCCACGACTGTCCCTATTTGACACGGAGGGGCAAGATCCTGGAGAAGTCAAGTGAGCTGCCCAAGGTCACACAGCAGCTCAACCAAGGCTGGATGCCAGAATGACACTGGTGTGGAAGCTGGCACTGGGAGGGCGGCCTGGAGAAGACCCAGCTGGGCCTGAAGCTAGGGGGCAGGAAGATGAGCAGGGCGGGGTGGGGCGGGGCAGGGGGCGGGGCAGGGCGGGGCAAGTGGTCAGGGAGGAAGTCAGTTAAGGTTTACTGCTCCCAGAATTTCAATCCTATGGGTTGAAATTCTCCAGAGGGACCTACAAGGTCCTGAGGTGGTTTCCACTCCAACCCCATCAGTGGAAGCACTCCAGGACCAGGTGGGGATGGGTGGGAAGAAGTGGGTGTTTTTGGGGCGACCTGTTCACTTGTCTCTCTGAGACAGTGTCCCCCATGGCTGGGATATGTCTTAGGCCCTAAGTTCTCTGCTTACCTCAGAGTCTGCACCTAAGAGTCATCAATAAATACCTGTCAGAGGGAAGAGGCCAGGGGTCTTGGATGGAAAGGAGTCGCTGACTCGGCAGTATCTAGGCGCTGAGCTCTGCAGACTTGAGCAGTTCCACCCACGCAGACATCTGGCTCCCGAAATATCCACATCTCCCAGGCTAGCACACACGCAGAGCTCTCGCAGCTGAGCTGACTTGCCTTTTCTCGCTCGGTGAGGCGGGTCTATTTCTAAAGCCATGAGACAGGAAATGAGCTCCTGAAGCAGATGGAAGGAAAGCGGGCTGATCTCCCCAGTTGTGGATTTGGGGGGGGATGTCTGTCCTTCTAGGGATGCTTGGCTCACATAGGGAAGTCACAAGGGACTCACATCTGTGACACTGCAGTTCTTGGCTCAGGACAAAATGTACAGCTGGCAGGGCTGATTGGCAGGAGGGCCTGGGTCTACATCCTCATCAGCGAGGCCCTGAGTCCTTCATTGCCATCGTCCTCACTCCTGTCAGAGATTCCTCTACACCCAAAGCCCTTGGCCTCCCTTCCTATGGCTGGTATTGATGCCGCTTAGGTACAGAACTTAGGGCTTAAGACATACCCTTTAGTTGCCATATTGGGAGAAGCGAGCAGTATGGACTCTGCTATAGCTGGATTTCTTGGACTCAGACAATCAGATGAAGAAAGACAAGGAGTCTTGTTATTTATAAAAGCTTAGGTACTGTAGATGGGCAGACTCTCTCTCTCTCTCTCTCTCTCTCTCTCTCTCTCTTCTCTCTCTCTCTCTGCAGGTACAGCAATCAACAGATGAACAATACAAAGACAACTTTCACACAGTGAACCCCAACACTGCCCCATGGAGCTCTAGACAAGACGGGATCTCCCACAAATGAATGCACAGCCACACAGACTGTGAACAAAGACTCCATGAAGCTTGAAAACATGTGTGATCAGGGCTTAGGGTCACAGTGGGGCTGAGACAGACTTTTAAGAGTGAGCGAGAAGTTTTCTGCCAAAATCAACAGTGTTTGCCAAGGCACTATGCCAGGAGGGTCTTTGGAGGCCAGGAAGAACTCTAAGATTGTGCAAGTGAAAGACTGGGAGTGGGTTGGAGCCCAGAGAGGAGAGCATGGGTCAGACTCTGAGGCTTTCAATTCCAAAGTCGTCTTTCTAGAGCAGTGGGGGAATTTGCAGTGTAGGAACCTGTACGGGTGGTTCTGATGCTGTCCTGTTCCCCAGTTGGTTCTTGATCTGTCAGTAAATAAGCCATGGGCCAATTGCTGGGCTAAAGGAATAGGCGGGACTTCCAGGCTCCTGCATGGGAGTGAGGGGGGGCAGACCAGAGGAGAGGAGAATTCGCCATACTTTGGAGAGAGAAAAGCCAAGCAGCCAGGTGAGCTCTCAGGAGGAGCGGTGGCCTGTGGCTACTCCTATCAGTGGATAGGAGGGACTACCACTAAAGTTTAGGGTGGGTGGGAGGTGTGGAGATGAGAATATTGATAAGGGCACAGCTGTCCAGGCAGGAGATAGTAGGACCCAGCAATTGTGTCCAAAGGCAAGTTGAAATTGAACAACTGTGTGCCTGTGTGTTTTATCCATAGATGCAATGGGAGCTGGTTTGGGGGCTGGTGGTATAGCCTGTTCCCAGAGCTTAGGTGGGGTAGCAAAAGCTACGCATGCAACAAGGACCCAAAAGAGCTTGGGTCTGAGTCACACACCCTTCCACTTCAGAAACTTGACCCCAGAAGTGTGTCCCCAGAGGTACGCCAGCATGGCTGTTTCCCTCATTCACACCTTGTCACTCAACTCTCAGCTGAGACCCAGGAAACTGTGACACACAATCCCAAGAATATCCCCCAGATTGTCACCATTCACCAGCGTGTGTGACTCAGGGCTCTCAACGGAATCAGCAGGAACAAGTAGGGGTGGGTTCCTGTAGTGACAGGGACCTTTCAGAGGTGATCAGGCTCCAAGGACTCCTCAAGAATGGAGTGAGGTACTCTTAGGAAGGGCTTTGGTGGGAACTGTCTTGATTTCATTTCTGGTGCTGTATGTCTTGTTAGGGTTTCTGTTGCCATGACCATGGCGACTCAAGAAGGAAAGCTCGTGATTGGGGATTACAATTAAGAAGTTTAGTCCGTTGTCAACATGGTAAGAAGCATGGTGGTACTCACAGACAGACGTGGTGCTGGAGAAGGAGCCAAGAGTTCTACATCTGGATCAGCAGGCAGCAGGAAGACGGAGTGAGCCACTGGGCCTGGCTTGAGCTTCTGAAACCTCAAAGCCCACCTCCTAGTGACACACTTCCTCCAACAAGGCCCCAGGTCCTAATCCTTTCAAATAATGCTATTCCCTATGGACATGTGGGAGCCATTTTTATTCAGCCCACCACAGTGTGTTAAAATATCCAGACAAATGCAGTTTAGGGGAGAATGGGTTTGTTTCAGCTCCCGACTCCAGGCCATCGCTTAGGGGAAGACGCTGAGGCAGGGGCTTGAGGCAGCTGGCCACATCATATCCCCAGTTGGGAGAAGAAGGGAGTACATGCATGCTTACTGTTGAACTTGCTTTCTCTATTCATATACAACCCAGGTCCCAGTACAGTGACTAAGATAGCCCCCCACAGACACCCATAGGCCAACCCGATCTAGAAAATGTCTCTGGGAAACCCTTCCAGGTGACTGTGGGCTGCATCTAGTCGACAGTTACAACTCACCATCACGGGAGTGTCACATGTCCCTCACTTACACCCCCTCAACACTCGCCATAAAGAACACTTACTTTCCTAGCTATCTGGCCCTCTCCTAGCCTAGCCATGGTGTAATGTAGTGTTACTGTTCTGGGACCTCAGGCCCAGAACAGGACCTCCTAATCCTTGAGGGAGGAACAGGTAGGAGGGACAAACTGGGTCTCAGTCACTTCTCTCTGGTGTTCTCCTCTCAGCCAGGACTCCAGGAGGCCAAGGATGAGGGGATATGGCTGCTTTCTTGGGACCCAGATGACACCCTGCATCAAGAAAGAAGAAGATGGAGGAGGAAGGGCAAGAGGAGGACGACGCTGTATGAAGGCTGTGCACAGGGACATGAGGATGACCAGACTACATCTCATGGCAGCTGTGTGGGTGAAATGTCCTTAGTGAATGCCATCCCCCTCCCCCACCATGAAGCTGGTCGTGACATCATCAAGAAGGTAGGAATCACTATCCTGCCTGATATGGCCCCAGCCAGTTTGGAAGTCTTATCTGCTCTAAGGAGCTGAGTTGTTCCTTCCAGGTCTAGCTAGCTGAATGCAGATGGGCAGAAACAGCAAGACAAGCCCAGCCTCAGCGAGATGGAGGAAGGAAAGCCCTCCTCTTCCTCCTCCTCCTCTGCCTTCTCCTCCTCTTCATCTTCACATGTCAGGGAAGAAGGCTTCCTGCAGTCTCTCCAGTCTTTTGCAACTTTTCCTTCAACGTTGCTTCCAAGGCTGGCCCATCTCCTCGTGTGTATACAGCTTAGCCTGGGTTAGGAGACTGGTTTTATCCTGATACACATATGGCCTAGGGTCACTGACCGGGTTCTTTATCTCTCCTCTAAACTCCCTGATACCGTTTAGAACCCCCTGTGGGAGTCTCCTCTGTCTCTCTCAGCTCCCTGGTATAGGTAGGCTGGGGTCCCTGTCTCTTTAAAAAGAATCATCCCCCTGTCTTTATCCTTGCTCATGTAGCCTGACCCTGGCTTCCACAGTGAGGGCTGAGGATAGCGCTATTCACAAACACTGCCCAGACCCAGTGCCCCAAGATGCCCAGTCACAGTGGTAAACCTAAAAAAGATCAAAGTCATGGCTGTCCAATTAAAGCAAGCTATATTTTGGGGTTCAGCCAGGACTGGCCAGCCGGCTGTCTTCTGTTAAGATTTGAGAGAGCAGCTCCTGCTGACCTCTTGAAGTCCATTTCATGGGAGAGATAAGGTGTTCTCAGAGGCAAGAGGCAAGATACATTGTTAGAAAGATACATTGTTAAAAAGGCACAGTGAAAGGGAAGGCACAAGGGTAAGGATATAGGTCGTGTGCATGGGATCATAAATTTAGTGCAGGCTGAGAAAACTTCTGCAGTTTACATCAGATCTAAGAAACAGGAAATTATTCTTAATTACAAACAGAAGCCTTAACCCACACAGGGCAAACGGGGACTAATGTGTAACTGTCTTAACTGCAGACAGAACCCTTAACCTACAAGGTGTATTGTTCCTGTTTTGCTGTCACAAAAGGAAACGAGCAAAGCAAATTCTCAGCCTGTTTCCTTCTCTGAAAAGTGGGGCCGGTACACGGGCTTATGGTTACACTGGTTTATGGTTACACGGTCACACTGGGTGAGTACACACTGACAGGCATAGAGGCCAGAGGTCAACTTTGGGTATCATTCCTTGGAAGCTATCAACCTTGGGTTTTGTTTGTTTGTTTGTTTGTTTGTTTGTTTGTTTGGAGACAGTCTCTCTCACTGAGACCTAGGATTCGCTAGTCTAGGATGGTGGGCCTATCCCCACCCCTCTCTGCCTCCCAGCACTGGATTTACATGGGTGATTTGGGTTGGACTCATGGCCTTGTGTATATGTAGCAAGTACTTCACAGCCTGAGCCAACCCTTCAGCTCTCACTCTTTTCAGGGCCTCGAGATCCTATGTCAGTAACACCAGGCTAGAACACATGGACCAGAGAGAGCCAGGCCACCTAACTGTAGTACAGACCCCTGACTCTGGAGAAGCCTAACCTGACTAGCCAACCAAAAGAACGTCTACTTCTTACAGAAACACAAGGGCAGGGTCCCAGGCCGCCGAGGCTTGGAGCTTCACCTAGAGGAGCTGTGGTGTCCAGCAGTAAAGTTGTAACGCAGACACAGCGGATGCTTGGCGTGGGCTACCCTCCTGACCTCACTCACGGGGAAAGCAACCACAAGGGTTCCCTGGTCCTGTGTGTATCAGTCTATGGACTGTGGGGTGTGAAAGGAGTCTGAGGTCTCTGGGGACCCACTGCCTGTGGGATGTGAGGAGGTGGGCGTAGATCGTCCTGCATTCAGAATGGCCAACAGTTAAACTGCCGGGCTCCAGAAGATGGAGGAGACTCATCTTCGTATCTGCGCGGGCTCATTGGCAAGGCGAAGATGCATCTTTTACAATTCACCCCGGCAGACTCCCACCATCTGTCTCAATAAACGCCAGGGAGGCTTTCCCCCCCCCCTCTCTCTCTCTCTCTCCTTGCTGTAAAACGCTCAGAGAGCGGTGTGCAGAGAAGATGAAGGATAGATGCACGGGGAACGCTTGTTTTAGAGATTTCTATAAATCCCATCAGCTGTGTGCCCCACTGAGTAGAGATGGGTGAGGCAGGGGAGTGGGTGGAGGAAGGCGCTGGTCACCTGGGGGGGGAGGCTGGAGGAAGGGAGGTGGGAGTACCTATGGTAGCCATGCCTTTAGCTCTCCCTTCCCCCAAGGACCCTGCCTGAGCCCTCAGTGGGACCCTGTAGTCCTCTTCTAATGTGTGTGTCCCTGGTGTGAGGTTCCCCCAGAACCTGTACTTCTCTCCCTCTCTAACCCCTGTTTACCCAGGTCTTGATCCCCAGGACCAATACCTAGCTATTTTTCAAGGCCTCTGCAGACCTCTTAAGCCCATGTTCCTCCTCCAAAATCTGCCCACACATTCATATGAGCACCTCAGGGGGAGCACCTTAGGGCCCAAGGGGACTGAGCAGCAGCTGTTGGGCTAGCTTGGGATGGACAGAGGGTCTGCAGCTTGCAGATGATGCTGTGTTTTATGAAAAGAAAGAGAGGCCAGAGATGTTTGGTGGAGGTAAAGTAAGGTGTGAGAGAAGGGAGTGCCTCTGTGGGCCCACGTGGACACATCCCTTTCCCCTGAGGTACCAGCCACACGGATTGTATAGTATAGAATAGAGTTTATTTAGGGCATGGGGAGGGGAGTTGAGAGGAGAGCAGAGAGAGAGAGAGAGAGAGAGAGGAAAAAGAAGAAGAAGAAGGAGGAGAAGGAGGAAGAGGAGGAGGAAGAAGAAGAGGAAGAGGAGGAGGAAGAGGAGGAGGAGGAGGAGAAGAGGAGAAGGAGGTGGAAAAGGGGGGGAGGAGGAGAGGCTGGCCATGAACACGTGGAGAGACGAGTGGGGGGGAATGAGGAGAGAGGAGGGGAAGAGGGTAAGGGAGCAAGAGAGTGAGGAGGGGGCAAGCAGCCCCTTTACAGTGAGTCAGGCACACCTGGTTGTTGCCAGGTAACTGTGGGCGGAGCCTAGACCAAATGTCAACAGATGTGATGTGCCCTGTGATCAGAACCCTGTTTGTGAGTACAGAACTAAGGCTGGGCTAAGGAGAGGACCTACTCTCCTGCCCTACAAGTGACAGTGTGGGTTGGCCTGAGCATCCTGCCATGCACTGCTGTTCCTGCCCTCCTGGTCCTGAGTGAGTCCCTGCAGCCAAGCCCAGGTCCTTATTGGGGAACCCGCACAAACCTCCACCACCGTGGGTGTGGACTGCCTCAGCCCTCCTCAGTTGTATGGCCAGCATTCTCTCTGGGCGTACTGCTTGTCTTCTTAACTGTATACATTGGATAAAAATCCATCTCTCAGTCTGAACCTGCAATTCCCAGGCCTCCACGCTCCTGAGAAAGAAGATTGCTTTCCCCTTTGAAACTGTATTTAAAACCAATTTGACTGCTCGACCCGGTCCAAACCAGATGAAGTTATTCACAGTCTACCCCGGGTCCATGCCAATATGTAGTTGTGCCGCTGGGTCTGCGAAGGCTGCGGTCTTCAGCAGCACCTAACGGCATCAGTCAGAGGACTCTAGGGCAGCCCTCGGTTCCTCTGATAAATCAATCATAAGGACAAACAGAAATCAGGAGGCAGAAAAATCAGCGTGGAGGATATAAAGGATGTATCCGCCAATCACAGCTTGTCAGATCCAAGTGAACCAGAGTCAAACAAGCCGTGAGATAAAAGGACCAGGGGAAGTTTCCTGCCTGCAGCTGCTGTGTGGGGCCTGTCAGGAGAGAAGCCTGGTGATGCTGTTGGGTCTGAGAGCCTTTAAGGCAGGGGTGTGACCATCTCCAGGGCCCAGGGCCACAGGAGAGGAGCCTGTGCAGGATCCTAAAGAGCCCACTGAGTAGTGACAGGGAGTTGGCTCGGGAGGGGTTTGACCAGGTGCCGAGGTGCTGGTGTTAAAAAGGAAGGGCAGAGTGGGGCATGAATAGTAGCTGAGGACCCCTCCCCTCTGAAAGTTCCTTAGCAAGGACCTCAGGAAATGGCTGCACTCCCACAGTCCCTGAAGGCTGCACAGAGGCCAGAACCATCAGCTGGACTCACATTCACTCCGGCACATGCAGACTCCTAGGCACATATTCAAGCTTGTGCCCAGATGAACGGCAGCGGGTAGCACCTCCCTTACCTCCTAAGGAGATGAATCCTGATGCAGAATAGGTGCTGGGTGATCGAACCCAAGTAAGGAGGGATACACAGAGCCCTGTGCAGGACAGGAATGGACCAGCAAGAAGTAGGCAAGAAATACACTGGGCATCTGTCCCCCTGGTGGCTGTCTATGTAGGACCTAGGACAGAGGGAGGAAGTGAACCTGTGTGAACCTGTTCTCTCTCTCTCATCCACCAGGGAGCGATGAGAATCTCGGGAAGCCCTCCCTACTTATCCCAGGATATGGCATCCTTTGGAAACCATGGGTGTTTGCTACCAGCTTGTCAGCACAGACCGCTGCGCTTACTCACGGTGTGTTTGGCCCATTCTGTAAGCTGTGAATTATCTCCATTCTTGGGCTCCAAGGTCTCTCATCAAAGTCTCAGTAGGGTGAGTTTGTATGGAGGCATCCCAAGGAGAGCACCACAGGGCAATGAGACAGTGGGCCATTCATGTCTCATGAGTTCCTCAGGTATGATGACCAAGGTCTAGGCACTGGGAGGTTTGAGGTTTGGTGTGGGCCAGGTCTTGTTGGGGATGGTTTTGTGCTCTGTGTATTCAGGCACTGATTGCTGGATCTGGAGGTCAGGTTGCAGTCAGGACATATGTTGGCATTGTCTGTCATGATTATTGGAGCATCCCCCGTCTCAGTGCTGTATAAAGAGTCTTTTCCATCACCTCTGATTGGTTAATGAAGAGCTTATTTAGCCTATAGCTGGGCAGAAGAGAATAGGGTAGGACTTCTGATCCTCCTAGTTAGGGAGGGGGTCAGAGAGAGAAAGGAGAGAGTGAGACAGAGAGACAGAGAGACAGAGACACACAGAGACACAGAGACAGAGAAACAGAGACAGAGGAAGAGGAGAAGAGGAAGAGGAAGAGAAAGAAGAGGAGGGGGAGTAGGAAGAAAAGGAGGGGGCAGAGGAAGAGGAGGGGGAGGAGGGGGAGGAGGAGGAGGATGAGAAGGATTTGCCTCTGTAAGCAGATCATCAGGAGAGCAGCCGTGAGGACATGGAACAGAGCTAGCGAGGACAAGACTCAGCTTGCAGGTAAAGGGCCATATGACTGGGAAGTGGACAGCCATAGAGGGTTAGAATAGACAAGTATCTGTCCAGCATAGTTCCTAATAAACACATTGGGTCTCCGTGTCATTTACTTGGGAACTAAAGTGGGCTAGAGAGGGTGTAGAAATGTCTTGTTGCTACTTGGGAGCAGAAAAGGACAAAGAAATACCACGCTGTCCCCAGCCCCCACCCCCATTATGTCTACAGTCTTTTCTGGTTCACTGATGTCAGCCTCTGCAGAGACCAGTGCTAATCCCACTCAGGAGAGCACCAACTTGTGGTCACATCTGAAAGGTCAGATGGTGCTGAGAGGAAGTGCCTGACAGACCTGTGGACAGTCCTCAGGATTCTCACCTCCTCCTGCTCCTTCCATTGGCTCCTGTCTGGTCCTGCAGGTGGCTCCATTCTGTCACACAGGACAAGCTGACAGGAGGCAGCAGAGGGCTGGCCATGCTGCCATCAGCAGTGCTGGATCTCGCTCCCTGGTTTGCTTGCTTGAAGACAGTCCTGAGGGTCACATGGGTGAAGTCAAAGCAAGTCTGCTGAGGTCACCAGGGGTCATGCGGATGAGAAGAGGCAGCCACTCCTCAGCCATCCTGGATGTGACTGTAGCCTGGTCAGTGACTGAGCCTTGAGCCAGTCCACGGGCTGCAGGCCCCAGCCAGCCAGTGCCTCAGCCCTGCCACGAAAAGGGCTGGTAGGAAGCAGCTTTTTAATTCACCTGGGTTTGAAGGCCTTTGTCATACAGTCCGTGATCACTAGTGGACTTGTTCACTGCCCCAAACCCCATTGAGAACCCTTATTGCTCTCAGGATAACCTCCAGAGTTATCCGGTCAGTCAGTGGGGGACCCCGGAAGGGTCATACTTTACCCTAACTGCATCTAGGACTTCAACACTGAGCACCTGATAGGGGCCCGGCTTAGCAATACTGTTTGTGGGAGGGAGGTAAGAAAAAAGAACCCTGAAATCTCCCATGTTTACTACTCCCTTCCGTTCAGCCCCATCTTGAACAATGAGGTATACATGGCTGCCAGTCGGAGGTGGCGCTGGCTCAGGACAGTTGAGTCAGTTCCGTCTTAGGCTTTCACAGAGACTTCTGGGATAAATCGGTCTGTCTCCCAGAGCTGTCGGTGAGTGTGGGTCTGAAATCTGAAGGAGTCCACAGTGAGCCACGCAGGAAGCCATGCTGACGCTAAAATCTACAGATGATGCGGACATCACACAGAAGACTGCAGGGACACATACCTGGCTCCCTGATCAAAGCACTCCCGAAGCCTACCACCCGGCTGATTTAATCCCGAGAGCGAGCGTGTGAGATTGTTTTAGAAGTTTGAGAATCTTTTGTTTCTAGAAATGAAAGAGATACTCCTTCATGCCGGCTGGTTTAGTTTGGATGTTTCCTCTCTCATCTCCCCTGCAGCTCAGCTGTAAGTCCACCTCCATGTGCTAACCCCCCCTGCTTACCTCAGAATAGAGACCAAGATCCTGGAAGGATTCTCAATTTCCCAACTTCACACACTTTGACCCAACTCCTGATGTGGTTGTGTTTGGAGACAGTCCTTTGGAGTAACGGTGTTAAGTGAGGTTCCCTAAGTGGGACCCCAATCCTATAGGATGGATGACCTAAGATGAGATCACCACACCCTCCTTCCCGCCCACACATGCCACACCCAGGAGAGGCCTTGTGAAGACCCTACGAACAGGCAGCTCCCACAGTCCAAGGACAGAGGCTTCTGAACTGTCTCTGCTACCCACACCTTTCTCTAGAAACCCCAGGCTCCAGAATGGGGAAGGGACAGTGTCAGTCACAGCCTGAGGTCTTTCGATAGCTTGGCTGACTGCCAGCATTGAGCCAATGACAGGACTCAGTCTTGAAACCCCGGGCCTGAAGAGTGGTCTGAAGACGAGAGACTTCCTCCCAGAGGGATCGGGGAAGACTTCGAGGGGTGAGTCACACCTGAGCCAGCTTTGGAATAGAGCTCACAGTATCCCTGGTTGAGGGGGAGTGGGGCGGGTGGCTTCCAGACACAGAAGATACTAGTGGAGCTGCGTGGATGTGGTGAGGTAATTTATCATCACACCTGCAGTGAGGCTCCATGCTCAGCTGAGGCCAGGGGCCAGAAGTTCCCTGAGGTCTCCATGTGATCAAATAACACACAAAGGAGAGAGAGAGAGTACTCGGTCCTGACACCAGGGGACCCATCCTAAGCCGTCAGCAGAGAACAAACCTTGGCCTTTGAAGTCACAGCCTGTAACATCTACAAGTCCCTGGGGCTCCAAAAGGCTTGAGCCAGCAAACTCCGTACTGGCTGTTGACTTTAATTGGGTAATAGTTAATGGACTTGTTTGAACTCCAGTTACACAAATAGACTGATGGTTTCATGAGGTCCTTGCGGGCGACAGAGCAAAGCTAGTGTGTGTGTGTGGAGTGAGGGGTTGGGAGGGGACAGCCAGCCTTGGGGAGCATGCTGTCTCCATGCAGAATTCCCATGACACACAGAATCAGGCCAGAACCTCCAAAGGGACAGGCCCTGCCTACACACTAGCTTTCATCACCATCTGTGCCTGACACCCCTGACTCCCCATGGCTTCTGCTGGAGACTCACACTGAGCCCTGAGGATCAATCAGCCCCAGATAAACCCTAGCCTCTCCTCCCCTACTTCAGCTAGTTTTCTCATTGTTTGGAATGGCTGCTAGGCGGCCACTGTCCCCGTATAGGTGAAGTTGTTTAGAACAGAC
Organism: Rattus rattus; assembly: GCF_011064425.1. Lineage (NCBI taxonomy): Eukaryota > Metazoa > Chordata > Mammalia > Rodentia > Muridae > Rattus > Rattus rattus. The sequence goes on along the minus strand of NC_046154.1, from coordinate 26,944,051 downwards.
CTCAGGCCAGTGACACAGTGACGCAGTGAAGGCAGTTGGGCTTCTTAGGTAACAGAGAAGGGTTGTGATAGTGTTCCCGGGTGAGACAAGGCTGGCCTTTAGAGAGCTGCCACATCCAAGGCGGTGGGGGTCCAGGGGTGTGTCCTTTAACTCTCTCCCTCTCATCCTTCAAGGCCTATCTGTTAGCATTCTGTTAGCATTCTGTCTAAGCTCTGTCCCACAGTTACCTGGCGGCAGCCAGGTGTGCCTGACACTATGAAAGGGGCTGCTCGCCCACTCCTCACTCTCTTGCTCTCTTGCTCTTACCCCCTTCCCACATTGTCCCTTCTCTCTCCATTCCCCTCCCCACTTCTCTCAACATGCTCACGGCCGGGCTCTATTTCTCTCTTTCTCTGTCTCTCTGCCTCTCTGTCTCACTGTCTCATTGTTTCTCTGCTCTCTCTGTCTCTGTCTCTGTCTGTCTCTGTCTCTGTCTGTCTCTGTCTCTGTCTCTCTCTGTCTGTCTCTCTCTCTCTCTGCCCCTACTACCCTCTTAACTCCCCTCCCTACACCCTGAATAAACTCTATTCTATACCATACCGTCATGTGGCTGGTCCCTCAGGGGGAAGGGATGCCTCAATATGGGCCCAGAGAGGCACCCCTTCCCCACACCTCACCACATCGCCATAGAACACAATACCCCCTCTCTTTATCTTTTTAATAAACGTATCACTATCAATAAGACCCAAGGATGAGGGAAGCTACACCCTCATCTGCTGTCTTGTGAGGCCGGCCTCTTCTTGTTTGCTTGGTGGGAAGCTGGGGCAGCAGGACTCTGGAAGGCTGGTCCCTGGGAGCTCTGAGATGCAGCTGTCACGGTTCAGGGTCCAGGAGATCCAAGCTCAATCCCCCAGTTTAGTCGCTGTCTGGAAAAGTGGAACATAGTTCCCACGTTCATGGGCTTTTTGTGGAGAAGAAAAATGTGTGGAACAGGTTTAAGGGAACCAGGGAGAAGATCTCAATCCATTGAGGCTCTCCTCACTCCTTCTCACTGGTGTGGAGTCATGTGCAGACCAGGCTGGCCTCGAACTCGCAGTTATCTGACTGCCTTTGCCTGCTTGGCGCTGAGATCAAAGGTGTGTGATGCCATGACAGCTTCCTTTTCCTGTTTACAGAGGAGAAAAGCCCTTGGGATCAGCAAAAGCCGTGCTCACTGACTCTGTGCTCTGGCCCTTTCTACTTCATGTATAGCAGAGGAGGACTCAAGGGGGGGGAGGGGGAGACAGACAGACAGACAGACAGACATCAAGATTGACATATGATGGCTGCTGAGATAGCTCACTGGCTAAAGGCACTTGGAACCAAACTTCATGACATGAGTTCAATATCTGGGAACATACATAGTAGAAAGAGAATTAACTCTTGTATGCTGTCTTCATGTGTGCTGTGGCATGCATGTGCCCACACACAACTACACACACACACACACACACACACACACACACACACACACACAAAATAAAAATGTATAATTAAAAAAAAAAAAGACTAACATATGCAAGTAGATGGCCTAGTGGGTAAAGTATTTGATTGAAGAGCATGAAGACCTGAGTTCGAATCCCCAGAGTACACATCTATAACCCCAGCATTTCTAAGCAGACACAGAGACTCCCAGAACCTCCTTGGCCAGCTTGCTTGGCATTCTCAACAGGATAGCAGAGTCCACTCTCAGACAAGGTGGAACATGGGGACTGAGACCAGATGGTGTCCTTTGACCCCCACATGGTGTAGCTTGCTTACGTCTGGTTTACAAGAAGACTGGAACCCTCTCCCCCACTGTGCTGTAATTAAGGCATAGAACATGCAAGATAAGTCCCCATCTCCAGATGTGTACAGTTAGGCCCCAGAAACCCAGAGAATTCACAGCCTAGCTCAGTGTAGGGGACATAGTGCACCCGGACTCTGAGTCTTCAGAGAATCAGGGTCTCAGGATGGCTGGTGTCTGGCTGTAGCCACTGGGTCTCATGAAAAGGTCAACATTATCTTTGTCACCTGAAAGAATGGTGGAGAAGAGGCGGGAGCCCAGCCCCAGGGCTCTTGGC
>NC_046154.1:26621192-26641870 GCF_011064425.1 Rattus rattus | reverse complement strand
CAACATTGAGCTAATTAGGACAGACAAAGAACATATGAAAGCTCACCTAAAGGACAAGCTCAGTGGAGAAAACCTAAGGTTCTAGCTAAAGTGCGGATACCAATCTGGGGGTCAGCATTGCTCAGTAACAAGGCTTGCCAGGAGCGCTGACACAAATCTGGTGGTCCAGCAGGTTTGCCAAGTGGAGGCTCCTGACCTTTTGTTGGGAGCTAGCTCCATACAGACCTTTGCAAAAGAACCAGCTTCCTGTAGACCCCTACAGACCCAGGGCTGTGACATTTTGCTGAGAGCCAATTTCCTCCAGACCCACAGATTGTGACCTTCTGCTAGGGCCCAACTTCCTACAGACCTAGGCCAACATCCCGCAGGAATGAGCCAACTATCCTGTTGCAGGATGGGACAGCCAAGGAAGAAAAAAGGTGTAAACAAAGTTCCCGAGGTCACTGTATTGGGTTTATCAAGATGACCAAGATACAAGGAACACATTACTCTGTCCCATCCAACGGGACAGTCAACGAGGGTCCAGCGGGTACCGAGAAGAGAATGGGGGACAAGAGACTTGAAGAAGGACGCTAATAGAAGGGTCTGATCAAGGTGACAATTTTATTTTTGTAAGCTCTGGTTATATACTATAGCAAGGCTGGGGGAGGAGGAAATCTTCAGGGGGCTGGGAGACCTGGATGTATTAGCCTAAGAAGAAGTTGGCTCACACCTGCGGGATGTTGTCCTAGGTCTGTAGGAAGCTGACTCCCCCACAAAGGTCAGGAGCCTCCATTTGGCAAGCCAGTGCTTAAGCAACACTGACCACCAGATTTGTATCAACCCTTCTGTAAGCTTAGCTAGAACACTGGTTTTTTGTTTTTTGTTTTTTTTCCACTGAGCTTGTCCATTAAATGAAGTTTCATATGTCCTTTGTCTGTCCTAATTTGCTAAATGTTGGGGTCTCAGGGAAGTCGGCTCCCCACATTTTTCAACTGTATTTTTTTTTTTGAACATATTTTCTTGTCCTAGCCCAGTGGCAAATATACTTGTCATTTTCCTAGAAGTGGTACCGAGAGCTCTCCACACCTGGGAGAGTAGAAGTTTCTAATGAAATACAAATTTACCATACTAGGTCTCTGTCTGCCCCTAGGGTGGGGTGGAAGGGCAGAGCTGGGAAGGCTTGTGATGCCTCATGCAATCTCTAATCCTCCAATAGAGGGGCTGCTACCATTCTCTGGGGAGCCTAGCAATCAGGAGGAGCACCAGTGGGAGGTAGCTTGCAGGTTCTTTCCATGTTCTCTGATGTGGTTCATCAGAGAGCTGTGAGGGAGATGTGGTAGCCACCAGGAATAACAGGTTGGCTCAGCTATCAGAGTCCAATCTGACTGGACTGATGTGGACTGTGAGCCAGACTGTGGTGCTGTTGGTACATGTGCTGTCCTGGGCAGAGGACCTTGTCCTCTGAGCCTCTCTGAGTGTGGGTTCCCTGGGGAGGAGGCTCTGCATCTGGGTACAAGGTTTGTTGATTACACTATCACTGCCCAGTGTGCACACAAGCATTGCTCTTGGTGTGCAGAAGACAGATTTCAAAACTGAAAATCCGGTTTCTAGAAGTTCTGAAGATTGTATTGCAAATTTATTTTGTGTGATAAATTTTACAAATAGTTTTGAAACTGGGAGGGATGAGGTTATGAGAATCATCCTTTGGCAATACTTGGTTAAAATCCTTTTACCTTTCCACTATCAGCAGTCACAGTGAATGGAGTGATTCAGGGAAATTCAGTTCCAGAGTCCAAAAGGAGTTTCTGAGATGCAGAGGTTTCTCAGGTGTGCAGGGTGGGGTGTAGGTGGGCAGGGCAGATTCTACATCATTACTAAAATCCACATGGCATCATGTGGAAGCAGACATTAAATTATTCTTCAACCTTCGTTTGTGTGTGGGTTCGGGGGGCTGGGTTTGTGTGAGATCACACGGGGGCATTGGGAGCCGCAGAGCCATAACCCTCCTTTCTTACCACCTTCACACAGAGAGCTCTAGCGCGTGGGGTCAGTAGTGGCCGGAGAGTCAGGAATATAGCAGTTTAGGGGTCAGTTAGAGTCATTTTTGTGGGAGTTGGGAAGTCTGTGTTTTTTCCATTTGAATACACATGCAATCATAGGTAATATTGGTCAAGTTCACATTTTTCCTGGCTGAGTTTCCTTAGGTCTTTTGATTAAAACTTGACTATAATTTGGGGCTTATGTTCTTGCCTTTTTTTCTCTACATCTCCTTTTTTCACAAATGTGCTAAAACTTTTGATCGTTGTAGCTCTTTGATAAGTACAGATGGAATCTATACTGTGCCAAAATGTGTACTATTTCTTCATAATCCTGTTGATGATTCTGAGGTTTTTTTCACATGGCAAATAGCTTTGAAATCAGCTGTCCTGTTATGTATTATTAGACGTTTTCTTTAGATTGTATTGAATTTTTGCTGCAAATTTAACATACCGAACATTGCTTTTTTAACATCACTATAATGGTGTTGTTTACAGTTATATAAATTGGTAAAAGATATTCTACATAATAATTCATTTAGCAAGCTATATAGTACATGTGTGAAACTGAAACTGATGTGAAATAATGTACAAAGCCATAGAAAGAGGACTTTAGTGTAGACTTTAGTGACAGAGAATACATCCTTAGGGTCACGTAGGCCAGATCTTCATCAGTATGACTTAAGTGAGAAAACAAAAAGTGTGAAAATAAAGCATGGTCCAGAATTGGACAATGAATCTGGATGTGACACAGGATTGTGTCTTAGCAGTAAACTCTGATAGCAGTAGGTTGGGATTTTCCATAGATACCTACCAAAACTAGTTAAGACTATGTTTTTATAGTTGATATAAAATTGTGCATATTTAATATATGTTTTCTGACACATGTGAACATAATACCTACACCCAAGGAACCCCATTCTACGCAGTGTTGTACTGGAATCGCGGCTCGTGCCCAGGCAGACCAAACCTGACCAGTATGGTTCCAGGTGAGAGAGTTTCATTGGTGCTGGGGGTTCGGAGGGGGTGCACAAAGGAGGGGAGGAGACAAAGGAGGAAAAGAGAAATAAGGAGCAAAGGTCAGGAAGGGTTGGCTTTTGATTGGGCAGAAACATAACCTCTTGCATGTGAGGGTGGGAGATGGACTAGGAGGACACTGGAAATATATGACAACAGATGCACAGGTCCCTGTCACCTGTGGGTGACGTCACTGCCTTTGGGGTTTGGAGACAATTTGCAACCATAAAGCCGGTTCCTCATACCAACACTAAGTTCTCATAAAAATGACAGAATTGCCATGGATCCCAGCAGTCTTCTCAGTATAGTTTCCATGCACTTGAAATTAGTTTTAAGAAGCACCAGAATTCTCATGTTCATTGCAGTTGTATTCATGTTAGCCTAAACATGAAAATAACATCAATGCTCTTTTGTTGAGGACAAGCTATGTGCCTCTAGGGGACCTTGGGTTAAAGGAATGAATAAAGGATCATGCACTTGTAAAGACTCTCACAGTCAGTGCTTTATTGGTCATAAAACAGCATGTAATTATAGCTTAAGCATCATCAACCCATTTCTTTCTCCCGTATAATTTTAACCTTTAATGCACTCTTATTATCAGATGGATATGGGAGCTTGAACCATGTTGTCAACATTGCAGGTAGCACTCGAAAATGAAGGGTGACCAAGCCAACTCAGTCAACAGGGTCTCAAGGGAGAGAGTGAGGATTGAAAAGAAAAAGACAATTAGACAATATATAGCATGATTCTAGCCAGTGCTGAGGCTGAAGCAGGTTTATTTTTCCCAGTCTGCTTTTCTACCATTTTTAGTACAAGCAAATAATAAGGTCAATTCTAGGTCAAGGAACAAACAAGGCATAAAGTCCTGTGATCATTGTTTCTAGGGGCTCATCAGTTTGACAAGAGAAAAGGAATGTTACTAGCCCAAATGTAAATATTCTTACCTGAACCTACTTCCTAAGTCCTAGTCCAAGGTCAAATTCCTGCCAAATTCCTATAGAAGGGCAGAAAACAGAGAATCCAGCTGAAGCAATCTCCTACAAAGGGATTTTTTCCTAATGTTTATTTAGAACATTATGTGGAGAAGAGAAATGAAAAATCAAGCTTTCTGTAGCAAGAGTTCTTATAGATGTGAAGCAAATGTGCTGTTATAGGATGTGGTAAAACTGCAGAAAGTGGCTTTGTTTGGATGGCATGAGAGCCCTCTGCCAATGAGTCATACTGCATGAAGAAGTAAAAATGAGGTTAAGAAACAGATTGAAGGGGTTGGGGATTTAGCTCAGTGGTAGAGTGCTTGCCTAGCAAGGGCAAGGCCCTGGGTTCGGTCCCCAGCTCTGAAAAAATGAAAAGAAAAAAAAAAAGAAAAAAAGAACCAGATTGACTGTTTTGTTTGAGTTTAAATACTAACGATAAATTAGAGTTGAACAAACATGTAAAAGTCTTAGATAACTGACTCGGCTCTTTGTTTTCTCTGCCTTAAGTAACTTATCTTAGATGGTAACACTTTCATTTTTGCTTTGGAGAAAGCGTTTAAACATTTAATATTTTTATACATTGGTTTATTTAGGCTTAATGCATAATATAGTTCATGTAGCGATTTTGTGCAACATCTCATTTATTTCTGTTTGAATAGTTATTGAAACATTAGTTTTTCTTAAGAACAATTATGAGTATTCCTTTGGAATGAAATGAAAAGCATTGTAATTCCACACTCCAAACTAGTGAAAGCTAACACAAGAAAGTGATTGCTTTTGTTTCCTGCGTGATATATATTTCACATTGCTGAGAACAAAACTTCTGATTTCACAGATATAGACTGGGCCCAAGATGAGCTTGTCATGAACTCCTGTGTTGCAGAGTATTTGATCGAATTGTGAACCCAGAGACTGTCCAATTTACTGGAGGCAGGGGTGAGGGGGGGAGCTGTTTCTAACTGGTATGACTCAGCCCTTAGTATACACCTTTGCTCTCAAATGGTGAAGGTAAACATAGTTTTAGAAGGAAGCACTCATGTTCGTAAGTAATGTATAATTGATTGGCTGAAAAAATGATGAATCAGGTTAAGATCTGACAGAATAGGATATGCCCAACTCTCAAGAGAAGAGGGAAAAGAGGCAATATAAGAGGAAGCAGAGGGTTTGGGGATTTAGCTCAGTGGTAGATCACTTGCCTAGCAATCAAAAGGGCCTGGGTTTGGTCCCCAGCCCCTGGGGATGGGGGGCAGAGAAAAGAAAGAAGGAAAAGTAAAGAGGAAGCAGCACAGAGGGTAAGAGGAGGAGGCAGTTTTACCTGGAGAATTTTACAGAGACAGGCAGGCTAAAGACAGAAAAAGAGAAAATGAGCAAGAGAATGAGAAGAGAGCAGTTGACTAGAGTTCGTTTGAGGCCAAGCACAGCAATTCAGTCAGAAGTGAAAGACTCAATTTGAATTGGTTAGCATGAATAGTTTGAGCTAGAAGAACAGAGTTGAACAGCCAGAGTTCAAAAGGAAGAAGAAAGGGTGATTTTATTTAACAGTTAAGTCTCAGATGCCCACAACACTCAAGTGCCCAACCTTCCTGAGACCCCTCAGTGTTTGCCCCGTGCTGAGCCTTGCTGATGCATGTGGAAGCTTTAGTTCCTAACAAAGGAACATCTTGATCTTTCTGTTTGGCGCCTGGGCAGTAACACCCAGTTCCTGATTTTTGTTCCTGTTTTTGTCCTGAGGGCATAACCTATTTTTCCACTGTGCTTCCTGGAATTCTCCACCCAGTGAACTTGGGGTGTATATTCTGTGAACCTCAGTAAAGCTTTGGCATTTTCTTAGCACAAATGACACTAGTCTGTGTCTTTTGTTTAATCCCCCAGGCCTACGCCCCCCGTGATTCTAGACCTAGATAAGATTGTACAGAAGCTATAAGCTTCCATGACTAGGCCTAGATTATCAGAAGGAGGAAGTAAGCCTTCCAGGTATTTTTACATTCCTATGTGATAGTCACTGTCTACAAAAATAGAGCAAGTACTGTATGTATCACAATCTTGCTGTCCCTATCTTTACGAATTTGCTTTTCTTTGTTCACTATAGCTTCCCTTCTTTGCATTTTCATTTAAGCAATATTGAATTAAGTTTTTATATGAGGGTAGATTCTCATATAATATATCCTGACCACTGTTTCCCCAACCTGCACTCCCAACTACCCCTCACTTCTATCCTTTCCCCAAGGTCCACCCCCCCACCCATTTCCTCTTCAAAAAGGAGCAGACCTAACAGACAAAACAAGATAGAAAAAGACAAGGTGAAAGCCTTCATATTGGACAAGGCAACCTGATAGGAAAAATCTCAAGATCAAGCCAAAGAATCAGAGTTACACCTGCTTCCACTCTTAGGAGTTCCTCAAAGACACCAAGCTAACAGCCATAACATATCAGCAGAGGACCTGGCATAGACCCATGCTTGCCATTTAAGTTTCTGTAAGATTCCTAGAAATCCAGTCAGTGTTAGTCATGGGTTCCCTCTCATGTCAAGGGCCTCAAGTTAAACCAAACATTGGTTGGCGACTCAAACAAATTTGTTACCATCATGCCCCAGCACATCTTAGGAAGGACCCATTGTAGGTGTGTGTGGGTGTTGGGGGCAGAGGGGGGTTTCCAGGTTTCTCTTTCTTCTTTTTAGCCTGTAGAGTACCTTCTCTCCTCAAAGAGACTAGAACACAGGGGTGAAGGCTCCAAGCCTGTACTCGCTTGACCTCTGCATTCAGTGAACTGTGTGGAATTTGTCCTTAATGATCAGTCCCTGCTGTCAGTTATCTGAGAGCAAAGTTTGTCCTAGCATCAGCATGGATTGTTGAAGGATCTCAAGGGACCTCCTTGGCCAACAGCTCAACCAAATGTAATTTATTAGCAACATTGAAGCCCTGCCTAGTGTCAAAGGATTGTCAGTTCAGACTCCATATCCTCCATTACTAGGAGTTTTCATTAGGGTCACCCTGGTCATCCAGGAAGTTGTCATTGTACTGGATTTCTATACTAACTCCCAAATAACCCCTAATTCCAGCTGTTTCTTCCTGCATTGTACTTTCCCCTGCATCCCCCTCAACTGATCCTCCCTACTCCTGTTCCCATCAAACTCTGGTCTACTCACAGAAATTATTCTATTTCCCCTGTAGAAAGAGATCTGTGCTTCCTCCCTAGAGCCCACCTCTTTAACTAGCCTCTCTGGGTTTGATTACTATTTACCTAATAGGTAATATCCACTTGTAAGTAAATGCATGCCATGTTTGTCATTCTGGGTGTGATTTCTTTAGTTGCATTTACTTGCCTGTAAATTCATGATGTCATCTTTTTAAACAGCTGAGTGATAAATGTACCACATTTTTTGTTTACCCCATAAGGCTCAAAGTGAGTCTTAACTACCAGGAGATCCCCCAAGTGAGGCATGAGAATGGAGTTTAATGCAAAGGCAAGAGTTTATTTTCGGGTGTGTCAGGGTCAACCTTCAATCAGCCCCTCGTAGCGAGTGACTGGAAGTGACCCCAATGGCTGTGACAAGCAGTTTTTATACTTTCAGAGGTACAGGTTACATTAGCAGGTTTACAGTTCACACTTATATGGCATGCCTTTGAGCTCTTATCTGGGACCAGAGGGTCAGGCTACTATCAGTACATTCTGCAGGATTTTCAAGAATGTCCCTGCTCCTCCCAAGAACTGTGGTTGGAGAATGGAACTTTTCCTAGCCTTGGCCCGAGGCGTGAAGCTGGGTCGTGACCTAATCTTAACCAGAGGCAGTTGATGTAAAGCTGGCAAAAGCCCTTAGGGTCCCCATAACCTACCTACTTTCCACCAGGCCAAGCCTCCTGATAGCTCTTAGGCTTCAGTAAGAACTAGGGTCCTTCAACCCATTCTTCAGTTGAGGTACTTTTCGGTTGTTTCTAGGTTCTGGCAAGTGTGAATAAATATGCTATGAACATAGGTGAGCAAATGGCCTTGTGGTAGGGTGGAGCACCTTTTAGATAGATGCCCAAGAGCTTTATAGCTGTGATTTGAGATAGATGGATTCTCAGGGTTCTGAGGCACCAGGACTCTGAGGAAATGCTCATTTCCATAGTGGCAGTATTAGTTTGCACCCTACAAGCATGGAGAGTTGTTACCCATTCTCCACATCCTTACCAGCATGACTTGTCACTTGTATTGATCTTAGCCCTTCGGACATGTGCAAGATAGATTCTCAAAGTAGTTTTGACTTTCATTTCCTTGATTGCTGAGATGATAATGATTTCTTTAAGTATTTCTCAGCTTTTTGAGATTCCTCTTTTGAGAATTCTCTGTTTAGATTTATACCCCCCCCTTTTTTTTTAAAGATTTATTTATTTAATGTGAGTGAGTTCACTGTACCTGTCTTCAGACAGGCCAAAAGAGGGCATCAGATCCCACTACAGACGGTTGTGAGTGACCATGTGGTTGCTAGGAATTGAACTCAGGACTTCTGGAAGAGCAGTCAGTGCTCTTAACCGGCTGAGCCATCTCTCCAGCCCCTATACCCCATTTTTTAATTGAATTTTTTGCTTTACAAAGTCTAATTTCTTGAGGTCTTCATGTATTTTATATATTAGGCCTCTATAAGATATGGATTTGTTTAAAAAATATTTTCCCATTCTTTAGGCTGCCAGTATGTCCAATTGACTGGGATTTTGCCACTTCTAATCCCCTTTATATATTTATTTTTTTATTTATTGGCAAAGAGGAGAAACAGAATACACAGGATGAGAATTGGCCTGTAATTTCTTAAAATTGTTATTACAATCTTGTAGTTCATGTTTAAAACACTTTCTGTCTGTCTTTCTATCTCCTTTCATTTTAGGTACCATTTACGTTGTGTGATTCTAAATTTACTGTGTTATGAGTTTCTTGAAGTTTTGATAGTTTGGGAAACAGTTTTAGTGTCCTCTTCTGAAGGCTTGCCTCTCCTCATTTCTTGGCAAATCTGTGTTTTCCAGTTGTTGCAATCATCAATTTTGGGGTTTTGTGTGTGTGTGTGGTGTGTGTGTGTGTGGTTTGTTTGTTTGTTTTTGCTACTTAAATGATTGATATTGTTAACACATTTGACTTTGGGTTTTTTAAACTTTCTGATATATTATTGCCTTTTTGTCCTAGTTAGCTTCAGTTGTGAACATTTTAGAGCCTACAATCATCTGAGGGGCTCTCACTTGAGGGCATGCCCTCATCAAAATGTCTGGATGCTGTATCAGTGAGAGATTGTGTTGTGATGATTGATGTGGGAAGGCTCTACACTGAGGGTGGCAGGATCCCTGAGCAAGTGGGCCTGGGCTGGGTAAGAGAGCTGGCTAAGTATGAGACAGTGACCAAGAAGGAAACTAAGATTTGTTCATGGTTTTTGCCTTTTCTTGAAGCTTGAGTTTCTATCCTAAGCTCCAGAACTGATGGCTGTCATGTGATTGGACCAAACAAGTAAACCTGTTTATTTCCTGAGATGCTTTAGGTGAGAGAATTGAATTGAATCAAAGTAGGAGAGTAGCAAGTTAGAACAAAAAAAACAAAAGGCTATTTTGTTGCTGGACAGAAACTAGAGAAACTAGAAATGTTCTCCTTTGGAGGAACTTGGTAAATATCAGGGCTTGAGATGGCAAACAGCATAGAAAGCTGTATTCAGAGCTTAATCAGCTGTTGTTGTAGCACCTGGAAGACTGGAGTCATGCAAGTAATGCAGTCAGAAGTTGAGGTCATAGGATTTCAGTGGAAAATAGACTCCATGAAAAATTTAGCTAGAGGTCATTTATGTGGTATTTTGACCCCAAGTCTTTCTTATTCCACCCATGCTCTGAGAAATTGAGGAAGGCAGAATTAAAAAAGAATTAGCTATATTTCTCAGGTGAAATATTGAATCTGTTAGATGATTATTACTAGTAACTCATTCTGGACTACAAGAAAAAAACAACAAGTTGAGCAGAAATAAATGCAAAGTCTGTGGTTTGTAGAGAAAAGCAGCCCTGGGAAGTTACACAGGGCAGCCAAATGCTGAGACAGAGTCATGAATTTTCAAAGAGTTTATCACCATTAAAGAGAAGGTCTTTGCTCAGGATTGGAAGCCTAAGAAAGTGAATTAAGGGAAACAGTCCCTCCTGCTAAGCCTTCAGTTAATGGAATGGGGAGTTGGCAAATTCATTCCTAGACCCAGGAAGGAACTTCATATAAAACCTGGTACAACTGGTCCAATGTGGCACTCAAGTTCTGGAAATAAGAAATAGGGAAAAATAGGGTTATGGCTTCTTCCCCCGTGGTTTCAGTTCAGCACTGTTCCAGCCATCTGTGTTTGGCAGAGTCAGAGCCCCAGTGAGGGAGGACACTGTGAGAGTGCATGGGATGAATCTGAGGATGAAGCCTGAGTTGCATTTGAGACCACAAGATATAGAGATACCCAAGTTATGAGACACCTGTCATGGAGAGCTGCATATAGGGAGTTCAAGGATCTAAACTGAGAGATGTATGAGAAGTTGCAGGGATAGGGCCATCTAAGCCTTTTGAATCTGAAGCTCCTTGTGTCTGAGACAGAGCTGCAGGATTTGGTGTTTGTCCTGCTGGGTTTCTTGCTTTGGTCCAATCTTCCCTCACTATGTACACATTCCTCTCTACTGGAATGGGAAGGGGTATTCTGTGCCTTTGTATGTTGGAAAGATATAACTTGCTTTCTGATTTTACAAGATGTGGCAATCAAGAGTGTCAGAAGTGATTTGGGGCATTTGAAGAGTGTATGGGCTGCTGCAGGCTATTAGGGTCATTGGAAGCTCCTGATTAGCTGCCTGTGAGGGATGGTTTTCCTAGAATTGACTTGTTTGGACTTTTCCAGTTCTGGGAAACAGAAACTTAGGCCTAGTTTCCCAACCTGTCAGTTTACAACCTGTCATGGAGGAGTCAGCCTTGCTCTGGCCAACTCAGTTCTCTCAATAGAAGCTTTTGTAGGAGGAACCTTTCTAGATGATTAGTTATTGGGGATGACATTTGGGTGTCTATAGACTCAACCCATTTCCTGTGTGGGGTGTGTGTGTGTGTGTGTGTGTGTGTGTGTGTGTGTGTGTGTGTGTGTAGTGGTTTGTACCTGATTAGTCAGCTTCCTTCTTATGTTGTCTTGCCTTCAGCATTATAGACTCTAACCCTAAATCACATAAGATGCAGTTGAAGCAATTGCTATTCAGTGCTAAGGTATTTTGCAAGCCTGGTGTTTTTTATAATTTTAATTTTGTTTTTGTTTTTGAGGACAAAGTTTCTCTATGTAGCCCTGGCTGTCCTGAAAGTAGCTGTTTAGAACATGCAGCCTCAGATGTAAATGGTCCACCTGCCTCTGGCTCCAGAGTGCCAGGATTAAATGTGGGCCAACATGCCCAGCTTTTTCTTTGTTTGTTTGTTTGTTTGTATATTATTGGCTGATGGGTTGGACTGTGGGTTTTGGCACATGTCAAGCATATGCTGCTGTGTTGATCTTCATCCACGTTATGAATTTTGAAATTTGACAGAGAGCATATTCTGTTTCTCAGGATGGCATGTATTCATGACATTCATACTGCCTGGCTATATTGCCTGAGCTTTCTGAGTCATTGGATTGCAGATATATGACATTTTTCCTACCTGTTGCGCTTGTGTTGATTTATTTTAATGAATATGTATATTTTGCCTGTATGAATGAATATGCACATCATGTATGTCTAATCCCCATAGTAGTCAGAAAATGGCTTCAGAATTCCTGAACTTGGAGTAATCAGTAGTTGTAAAGCTCCCTTCTAACTACTGGCAATTGAGGCCAATTATTTTTAAGACCAGCAAAAACTCTTCAGTGATGAGCCAGCTCCTGTCCTATGTTGCTTATTTAGGATCAACATTTACATTGCCAATATTTTCAGCTATCTGTTTGTATCTGTTTAAACATTCATTCCCTTTTAGTAAGATCTCATTACTGTTACAGTTTAAACTGGGCCACCTCAAGATTCTGGAAGAAGAATACAGAACTGCAGTGAATGTAATTCTTTGTAGGAACTCTAGTAAAAACCTCTGAGTCCTTTCTATCTTTCTTGTTTGTTTGATTAATTTTTCATAGGGGAGACAGGGTCTTAATATGTACCTCTGGCTGTCCTGGATAGACCTCAGATATACCTGCCTCTGCCTCCTCAGTGCTTGGATTAAAGACATGAGCCTATATGCTCACTTGATATTTTTTGCAGTTAGTAATTGTTCATACAATTTCTCTATATGTTCAGTACTGCGCGCCTGCCCCCCCCCTCTTGCAAGGCTATATCCTACTCAAAGAGCAAAGAAATGACAGAAGTGAACCTTATTACTCAGTTTTCTTCTAAGATGATTTGGTAATTACATTAGAACATCTGGGTCAAGAAATAAGTGAGGGAAATATCAGAAACATACATTTACAGTGATATCTGTATCATGGTTTCTGTTGTTAATGTATGGGATATTTCAGGATGCATTGACCTATGATGATGTACATGTGAACTTCACTCAAGAAGAATGGGCTTTGCTGGATCCTTCACAGAAGAGTCTCTACAAAGATGTGATGCAGGAGACCTACAGGAACCTCACTGCTATAGGTAAGACAGTGAATTTTCTTTCAGTTTTTAAAATAAGGAAACAAATGTTCCTTTGTTACTGTTGCTTTTCTGTAACTTCAATTGAGAATAAAGAAGAATGAGGTGAAAAGGTCAGGTTCACTGAAGATAGTAACTTAAATGTTGCCTAATTTCCAATAATATATCATACATTTTCTGGTACTGTATTTTAGGTTACAATTGGGAAGACCATAGTATTGAAGAACATTGTCAAAGTTTCAGAAGACATGGAAGGTAATTTTCATGTGCAAGTTGGTATGAATATGCCTCTGAAGAAATGTTAGTATGTCCTGGAACTTTTAAAGAAAAGCAACAGTGTAAAAAAAAAAAAGCACTTCTTTAAGTGTATTGATTATTAAATTCTCACAAATCCATGTACCTCAATGTCAGGTGTCTGACTTGAAAGAAGACAAGGAAACAATGCCTTAACAAATATTACCATTTGAATCATAGCCACATTACAGCTACTCTGTATACCTACCAATCTGTTTAGTCTCATAACACACAGACACACAGACACATACACACACGCACAGAGAGAGAGAGTAGGTGATAAGTTTATGTTTCTAATAGGCAAATATATCATAGTAAAGCTGATTACTCATATAGTAACATTGTTAAGTTTAAGTGAGAGGGACAGTTTATGAGAGTCAAGAATGTTGTTGAAGAGAAAACTTAATTCTTATACCATATGTCTATGATGAACAAAAAGTCAAACTGTGTGAATGCAATGTGGAAACATTTCATTTGTTATTTTAACAGCTATATCCTGTGTCACAATGGATACAAGCCATGTGAGCACAAGGATATTGAAAGAAGCAATGCCCCCCACCCCCAGAACAATTAAGATATATGTAGTAGTCCACATTTGAGCAGACTTTCTCAGTGTGATACAAGTTTATAATTAGTTGGTTTCCCAACTTCATTGGGAATATATCCATAAAGTCACATAGCAGAAAATCCCTATGAATACTAGGATTGTGGAAATCCCTTTCTGTTTGTCCTGGTTCACTTGGCCGATGTGGTATGCAAATGTAGTGTATTTGACAATAAAGGAAAGCATATGAATGTACTCAATGTGGTAAAGCTCTGAGCTCTTCCATTTCTCTTCAAATATATGAGAAATCTCATAGAGATAAAGGATGGTACAAATGTGAGCCATGTAATCACACTTTTACCAACCCATAGTGAATGGGAAACCATGAGTGTAAACAAAGTGATACAACCTTAAGATGTGATTCTTCTTTACAATTAGACCAAATTATAGAATTAATTTCCATTTATTAGATTCATTAGTTTAGTGGTAAAGCTTTCACATGTGCCAACTATCTATCTTTGCAGGCATGAAAGATGTCATACTGGAGAGAAACCCTCTGAAAATACTCAGTGTGGTAAAGCCTTTGCACAACATAGTCATCTCCAAAGACATAAAAGCACACATACTGGAGAGAAACTCTATGAATGTAAGCCACGTGATAAAGCCTTTACATACGATTCTCAGCTTCAAAATCTTGAAAGAATTCATACTGGAGAAAAACCCTACAAATGTAATCAATGTGGTAAAGGCTTTATACGTTGTAGTCATCTCCAAGTACATAAAAGAATACATACTGGAGAGAAGCCCTATGAATGTGATCAATGTGGTAAAGCCTTTGCATATCATAGTTATCTCCAAGTACATAAAAGAACTCATACTGGAGAGAAACCCTATGAATGTGATCAGTGTGGTAAAGCCTTTGCATATCATTGTCATCTCCAAGTACATAAAAGAATACATACTGGAGAGAAGCCCTATGAATGTAATCAATGTGGTAAAGTCTTTGTACTTCACAGTACTCTTAAAACACATGAAAGAATTCATACTGGAGAGAAACCCTACAAATGCAATCAATGTGGTAAAGCCTTTGCACAACCCAGTCATCTCCAAAGGCATGGAATAACACATACTGGAGAGAAACCTTACAAATGTGATCAATGTGGTAAAGCCTTTGCATCTCATAGTTATCTCCAAGTACATAAAAGAGAACATACTGGAGAGAAGCCCTATGAATGTAATCAATGTGGTAAAGCCTTTGTACTTCACAGTACTCTTAAAACACATGAAAGAATTCATACTGGAGAGAAACCCTACAAATGCAATCAATGTGGTAAAGCCTTTGCACGACCCAGTCATCTCCAAAGGCATGGAATAACACATACTGGAGAGAAACCTTACGAATGTGAACTATGTGGTAAAGCCTTTATAAGTTGTAGTTCTCTCCAAGTACATAAAAGAATACATACTGGAGAGAAACCCTATGAATGTGATCAATGTGGTAAAGCCTTTATACGTTGTAGTCATCTCCAAGTACATAAAAGAGGACATACTGGAGAGAAGCCCTATGAATGTAATCAATGTGGTAAAGCCTTTGTACTTCACAGTGCTCTTAAAAGACATGAAAGAATTCATACTGGAGAGAAACCCTACAAATGCAATCAATGTGGTAAAGCCTTTGCACGAACCAGTCATCTCAAAAGGCATGGAATAACACATACTGGAGAGAAAACTTACGAATGTGAACAATGTGGTAAAGCCTTTACATCTCATAGTTATCTCCAAGTACATAAAAGAATACATACTGGAGAGAAGCCCTATGAATGTGATCAATGTGGTAAAGCCTTTGCATATCATAGTTATCTCCAAGTACATAAAAGAATACATACTGGAGAGAAGCCCTATGTATGTGATCAATGTGGTAAAGCCTTTGCATATCAAAGTTATCTCCAAGTACATAAAAGAATACATACTGGAGAGAAGCTCTATGAATGTGATCAATGTGGTAAAGCCTTTACATCTCATAGTTATCTCCAAGTACATAAAAGAATTCATACTGGAGAGAAACCTTACAAATGTAATGAATGTGGTAAAGCCTTTGTATGTAATGCTAGTCTCCGAAAACATAAAGCAACACATACTACAGTGAAACCTTATGAATGTAAGTAATTTAGTAAATTCTTTGCCTCTCATGATCAACTTTGACAACATGAAAGAATTCATACTGGAAAGAAACCTTACAAATGTAGTCAATATGGTAAAGCATTTTCACAATCAAGCCACCTCCAACTACATAAAAGAACACATACATACTAAAGAGTAACCCTATGAATGTAACCAATGTAGTAAAGCCTTTACTGTGATCTTCAAAGGTATGGTGGTTTAAATATACTTGGCCCATGGCAAGTGGCAGTGTTAGGAGGTATGGCCTTTTTGGAGTAGATGTGGCCTTTGAGGATGTATGTCACTGTGGGGGGGGTGGGCTTTGAGACCCCATGCTTAAACTCTACCCAGGGCAGAAGAGTCTTCTGGCTGCCTTCTGATCAAGATGTAGAACTCTCTCCTCCAGCACCATGTCTGCTTGGACACTGACATTCCTTCCACCTTGATAATAGACTGAACCTCTGAATCTGTATACCTCCCCTCCCCCCAATTAAATGTCCTTCCTAAGAGTTGCCTTGGTCATGGTATCTTTTCACAGCATTAAAACCCAAATTAACACAAACAGCATAAAAGATACCACACTAGGGAGAAACTATGAATGTACTGAATATGGTGAAGCCTTTGCACATTTCTATAGTTCTCACTATAATAAAAGTATTCATACTTGCATTCACTGAAACCCTGTGAATGCAGAAAATAACATTCTTGAGAAAAGCCTTATGAATGGGCTCAATGTGGTAAAGTGTTTGTGTTTTGAAATCTGCATAAATACTTAACAATTCAAAAACATGGTCAAAGTAAATGCCAGGAGTCTATTGGAAACAGCTGAGTTAGAAGGGTAGGGATTATGAATAGGGTGGTTGGGTGTGCAGTTAGTGCTAGAAAGTTAGGGGTTAGGGTTAAAGGGTTGGGGGGCGGTGTGGGTTAGAGTTAGGGAGTGGGTGGGTAGGGTTAGGTTGGGGATGTTTAGGGTTAGGGGGTTAGGAAAAAGTGAATTTGGGGAAGGAAATGGGACGACGTTGATTGTGGGACAGAGAGGGATGAAAATGATATATAGTATTCATAAAATCCTCAAATACAAAAATAATCAAGTTGAACAGCTTCAACGTAAATAGATTGGGGGGTAAGGAGAGTTGTTACTACATACATTAATGAAATTCAGAAAAATCATTAGGTCTTATTTTAGAAATCACTTATTTCAATAAAGTGGAAAACTCTAAAATAAAGTATATAGATTTCTGGATGTATATAACCTACCAAAAGTAAATTGTGAAGATCTAAAAAAAAAAAAAAAAATGGAGCAGCTTTGTAGAAAGCAGTACAAGTGAAGTAGTGATCAAATATTTACCAAATAAAAAAATTACCAGTCCTTCAATGAAATACACAAATGCTTCTCAAAGTATGCTATTAAATAGCAAAGGAAGGTTACATTACCAAACTCTTTATGAAGTTAGTATTGGCCTAGTACTAAAACCAGATAAACACAGACCAATCTCCAACATAAATACATGCAAAATTTCTTTAAAAATGCCTGCAAACTCTTCAATAATAAATCACAAAATTACTATGATCAAACTGGTTTATTCCAGAGATGTAGTACTGGCTCAATATGTCAATAAATTTTATAAATTTCACAAATCTCTTGTTTTTGATAGAATAGAAATCATATCAATCGATAGACATGTAAGGCTTTTGACAAAGCCAACATCAATCATGTCAAATATCCTCCCCCCAAAAAATTTCTTGAATTAAACCTGACCAAGGAAGTGAAAGACCTCTGTAATGAAAATTCTGTAGATACTAAATAAAATTAAAGAGGACACTAGAAGATGGAAAGACCTTGCATGCTCATGGGATGGCCATACTTCCAAAATCAATCTACAGATTCAATTCAATCCCAAGAGAAATTAAGGGGGAATAGTATCAAAGTCCATTACTTAATGCATGAAAACCCTATAATCCCATTATTCTGTATAATAAGTGTTAAGTGTTAAGACATTTTTGAAAGCTTTAGATCCATACTGGTTTTAGGAACACACACAGTCACACAAACGCACATGACAAAACTGCAAAACACCAGTCAGGCATATGATGTTCTGCCAGTAAACCCAGCTCTGGTGAGCTGGTGCCCTGGGATTCATTGTCAAGACAGCTTAGCCTAAATTATTGATCTCAAGTGAGAGACCCAGCTTCAAAAACAAGGTAGATATTACCTGAGGTCAACAATTGTTCAAGAGATGCATGCAAACATATATGAACACACTGTATACAAATGGAACATAATTCAGACTAAAAGCTGTGGCACATGCCAGAACATAGATGCCCCAAGGAATTTACACAAAAAGAAATAACCCAGTTGCCAAGAGACAAATACTATATGATGTTATTTGTGCAAGGAGCCTAGAGACAACAAATTGGAAGCACTGGAAAGCAGCATGGTGGTTGCCAAGGGCTGTGAGAGGGAGAAGTGAAGAGCTGGTGTTTATTGAATATAGAATTTCAGTTTGAAATGGTAAAAGAATTGTGATGCATGGGAATCATAATCCCACAATCCAGTGAATGTACTTCATGCCACTCAACTATCAACTTAGATAAAAATGATAGCATTCATATTATGTATATTTTACAAGAATAATAAAAGTCCTCCATCGCCATAAAGTGATAAGGAGGTTGGGCCCTGTATAGCTGCAACTCAGTAACAGCAATGTTAATCTACTTTGGTGAAATTCCTAACTGTCTCAGTGCGTTTAGATACCTGTATCTTGAAAATAAAGTAACATTAAAATGTGTACCAAGGTCAGATGTTAGTTCTCTCCTTCCTCCATATCTATTCTGGGGATAAAACTCAGATCATCAACCCACTGAGACATCTCACTGGCCCTAAATAAATTCTTTAAATCTCTATTTACATCCCTTAAAGTTTCCATACTCAAGTTGACAAGAAAACAAAACAAAAGATACTACTATCCTAGTTCATTTTCTGGCCACAGCCTGGTCAATTTTTTTTTTTAAAGAAAATAGATTTGTTGGGCTCTTGACTGTGGAGACTGGGGGTTTAAAGAACACAGCAACAGTGTCTGATTAGGGCCTTCTTGCTACATCATAACATGATGAGGGCATCACTAGTGAGACAGGGCAGATGTGATAATGAGGTTTCTCTACTTGTCCTTATACAGCCACTGTGCCATCATGGGGATTCTATTCGTGGTCGTATCTAAACTCAAGTTAATGAAGACACTGAGCAAGAGTTCTGCTTCTTAGCACACAGCAAAAAATGTTTTATTGCTTTGAAAAGAAGAAATCTTGCTTCATCAAACCACAAATAGGCTGGCCCATGACAAACTGAGAAGTGGATCCCACCTTGCCCCTGTGTCTTCCTTTGAAAAGTACTATTGTGCCTGTGAGTAATGGGCACTTGCTGTGCACAGAAGGGGGGAGATCAGTCAGGTTTATGGTAGATGGTGTTTAATGTACTTCCTGTAGGTGGCCTCCCAACAGATATCTTCAGAGAGAAGTTAAAAAGCAGAGAGCAATGAAGGTTATTATTCTGGATTCTGCCTCCTTTTTCTCTCTGGACAACTCTTGTCATAGAGCAGGCTACTGAAGAGACAAGACGGGAAGGCTCTTGGTGATCACTGTTTGACTCCGTGCCATCTCCCTCACACTGACCCTGTCTAACCACACATGGGCCAGACTCGTCTGTATTAATGACTCTCCCCTTAGATTCTGATTATCACCTCAACAATTTCCATAAGGTGTCGTTACAGTCAGCATGCAGTCAGTTCTCTGTATACTTGGGATTTGTATTCCAGGTCACCTCATCAATATTACATCTAGGAAGGGCCAGGTCTCCTATGTAAAATTGTGTAGTAATAGCATAAGACCCAGACACCCCCTCCTTACACCATAAATCAATTTAGATATTTTACAATATTCAATACAATGTTGCTTCTAAGAAAACATCTTGAATTATTAGGAAATTGTAACAAGCAGATAGATCTCTGCGTGTTTGGTACAGAAATAACATCTTTTAAATAGTCCCTTCTTCCTTCTCCTCTCTCCTTTCATTTGTCCTCATTTATATCCTTCTACATCTACTTTTCCTTTCCATTTCTTTATTCCCCATGAGGACAGTGATGTATTAAGATAGAATCTCATATGTAGCTCAGGGTAGTCTTGAATTGAAAATCCTCTTACCTCTACCTCTTGAAGGCTGAGTTATAGGTGTGTATGTTGTGCCTAAGTTTTTCGAGCAGAAATCCATGGATGTGGAACCCTGAGCTACAAATTAACTGTCTAATCTTTGGGAAATTGCTAAGGTGATGACAATATTGAGGAGTATACTCAGAGAATACAGCCATGCCTCCACTTCTGTTAGCTCCTGGAAGCACATTACTGTAGGGATATAGAATAAGCCTAGGCATTGGTTCTAAAGCAGTCTATTTCACTTGAGACAATAAGAAGCACCAAAATGACCAAGAGGGACTAGAGCTTAAAGCACCATAAAGGCCCTCTCAAGCCAGACAAGGACTCCAGGAGATGCTCTAACAGATTCAATGATTCTTGGCCAGAGAGGAAAAGGTGTAAGAGAGGGTTCCAAGGTGCTTCCTTCTGGCTTCTCACAGTGTTTATTTTATTTAAACACTAGTATTTATTTAAACGCAGACACATATTGGACAGGGTAGAGATGAGTATCTTTATGATTCACATGGCAGTCTTTCCAGACCAACCTCCATGTCCACCTCCTTGCCATTCAACAGAGCATCAGAACATGGGATCTGCTGCTGACACTTTGAAGCAGTTCCAGAGAGATCCCTGTTATGTGACTATTAGTTTTCAAAATGTCTAATTCCAAGATACTCAGAAGTTGAAAGGTTCATAGGAAGAATACACAAGTGCCTTTGGCTATGTTAGTCATTGGCAGGGAAAGAAAAGTCCTACAGGTTTCCCTTAAAGCTTTCCCTCCTGTGTTCTTTTACATCATGTGAAGCATGAACTGTGCTTGGTCTCTGACGTCTCACGCCGCTTCTCTCTGGTAATGTTGTATGATGAACAGGTAATG